>NC_047513.1:23774943-23841103 GCF_902827115.2 Pseudochaenichthys georgianus | reverse complement strand
GTACTGAGGGCTATCAGAAACAAATACAAAAATATAGGTGCTTAACGATATTAAGGTCAGAGACAAGGACATGCATAGACGCAGACACACAAACACACCACACAAACACAACACCAACAAACACACACACACCACCCACACACACACACACACACACACACACACACACACACACACACACACCACCACACACACACACACACACACAGGTGCAGACACTTGGAGAGAGGGGAATAGTGTTAGGGTTGGAGTTTCACCACCTCTGCCTCTAAATAATTTTGTTGTTGATGTCATTTGAATAATTGTATAGGATTTGTGTATGTGCTGGGAATACGATGGAAGAAATCCCCATGAAGTTCAGGGAGGTAAACCAAAGGGAAGGATTGGAGGAGGAAAAGCCAGTGAGAACAAGAAAAAGTCAATTCAAAAGGCTTTGTCATCAACCTAACTGATGAAGGCTTTTTAGGTTCAGGCTAATTTCTGTGTGGTAATGCAGACATTCGTGTCCGGTCATAATGGAAAGTGCAGTGGTATGGACACAAATATACTGGCTGTGATCAGTCTGTGCCTACGTAGATCTTATTTGTGGTTTGTTTATGGTCATCTGCGGTACTATGCTACACAGATAATGAGCATGGTTAAAACCAAAAACAAGGCACAGTTTCTTTGTCCATTTGTTCACACAACAGAGCAGGGCAGCCCAGAGAGACAGAGAGGCAGACAGACAGAAGTCATCAGGTTAGTCGAGATATTGGCACATCCAAGCTCCTTGACCACTCCCTGTTGTGATTGGCAGCCAAAATGAATTCCTCCATCGACAGATGTGCGTCTCCAAGTGCCGATAAAGGGACAGAGCCGATAGAGGGATTGACAGTATATGATGGAGGAAGAGAAGACAGGGAAGGAGAGGAGATATGACATCATGTGGTCAGTTGTGTGTTTGATGAAACAGTGTTGTGGTGTTTAGAGTGAGGAAAAGTGGAGATGAGATGAGGTTAGAGGCCGACTGTAGCGCTGTACGTCCACAGCAGAACTCACCTCAAAGACTTGTCTGCAGTTTTCTTTAGGCTCCTTTTGTATGGAGAAGCAGTCCTGCATTGTGGGGAGACTCTCAGTGAACAGAGAGCTCAGCCGGGACGCTTTAGCAGGTCTGAGGCCCAGAGAAGGAATGGGGAGAAGGGCCGTGGTCTCGAGACAGAGGTCCATCCATCACACATGTCCTGACCTCGGCTTGACCCCAGCAGGGCAGCCAATGAGGCGCCCGCACCCCCTAAAGAAAGCCCCCCACCACACAGACACCCCACACACTTACCTACTCACACACACACCCACACAGAAAAGATCGGGTGACGCTGAGTGGAGTCTGGATGCTCTTTGTGTTGGCGATCATCGCTTCCCAGAATCCTTTGTTTTTTACGTGACTAATGTGAGTAACACCTGACAGACAGGCTGTTCATCACGTGTCTCAGTCTTTCTCTGAAAAACACACACACACACAATCTGGTATGTCATACGTATATGTTTTCAACAATAAGTGACATTGTGTTACTAAATACTAAAATACTCAACAGTTAAATTTTTCTCAAATGTCTTTCCTCATCCAAAGTCCTCGAAAACTACACTCCATATTTCTGTAAGTGTAGAAATAAAAGCAAAGACACTGTATATTAGCAAACAGGCAGATTACTGTTAGGAGACATTAACAGATCCCGTTACAGCTCATGTTAGCTTAGGCTCGGTGACTGACTGCAATCAAGTCTTGTCCTCAATTCATAGCTAACCAACTGAATGTAGGCTAAGCTGATTTATCCACCTGATATCGACAATTGTGTATTAAAACCTAAAACATTATATAGGACTTTCAACCATGATGCTGATATCCGTGTCTGGTTGGAAACTAAATGTCACGCTATTGTTTAATTTAGCTTCAAATAACAATGGTAACTGGGTGTTTAGAGCTTCCTCCATAATATGGGGAGATGCAGTTTAGTCATATGGGAATGCTATTTCAACAGAGTTGCATAGAGTGTAGGGAAGAGGAAGGGTTGGTTACATAGGTCAAAAAACACATGACACTTCACCATGCAACTAGACCGCTGTTCTTGTGTGTAAAACCAAAAGTCAGCTGTTGACCTTTTTATGTTGACAGCTAATGAACTACATAACTCTTTTCATATAAGAAACATAATTATTTTCTTAAAACTAACCACATCTTTTTGTTGCCTTAATATAAGAAATTAGGTTTTTTTATCCACAACATTTGCCCCATGTTTAAACTGCAGTTGTGCGTCCGTATTTGACAAGTTATGAAGTGAACAAGGAAGCCATAAATGACACCTGAAAAGCTTGAAATGCTTAGTCATGACACTTCAGTCCCTCAGTGTGCCTTAAATAATCATAAGTATCAAAAATACCTTCTTAAAATCAATATTTCACCAGTCACTTCGGAGAGAATACTGTGGGCTTTTATACACTGTTGTTCCTTTTGTTATGCTTGTTGTCATGTTCTTATTGAGCCTAAGATGTAAGAAAGACAAACAAAGCTAAAACATAATCCCAAACCCTAAACGGCAAAGCCAGCAAACACACCCGACAGCATTTTCTGAGTGCTTGTCAATAAGCGAGTACAGCCTGAGCCAAGCCTTAGATATTAAGGACCTGAGCCTTTGGTCTCATGAATAACTAGACAGGTGAAGAAGCTTGTGTTAAAATGGCCTCAAGCAGATAGCCATAGTTAGCACATCACAGAAAGAAACACAGAACAACCGCCACTACTGTCACACACAGCTGCGGGGCAGAAGAGAGGTTTCAGCACCTCAGATTAAACGTCTCCATGTCAGGGAGAATGTAGAGAGCGTGTGAGCGTTAGACTCTGCTCGGGGTGACATGCAGCGATTGTCAGGACGTTTTGAGCTCACCGGACACTGTTTACCTGTGAACCACCTGTCAGTCCGCCCCATAGGAAGAGCAATGGTGCTCACGTGTGTTGTGACACAAAACCACTGAAAATACAATCTGCTGGGATTAGTGAGCAATTTGTGCGCTAACTGACACAAAATGCAGCGTGCGACCTCTTTGAAGGTTGCTGACAAGAGTTAGCATACTAGGTCACATTAGGAAATGTCATTTTTTTTGCAACATTTCACACAGTTGCGTTTGTCAAGATTGTTCAGTCTTGTAGCTGTTTGATTGACATGTTAAAGCATTTCTGATACCGATAGCGGTAATACACATTTAACATTATTGAACTTTAACTATAACTGCCTCTTTCAGAAACAAACAAACAACACATTCAAGTTTTCAGATTTTAAACACTAATCTGCTTTAATGCATTAGTGATTTGATGCCAGAAAAATGACCCATGCACAAATTCCCACGCACACAGGCACAAGCTGTACAACCACAATGGGTGTTAAAGCAGGCAGAGTTAATACAGCAGCTTGTTATTGTAAAGAATAACGGAGATGTTTCAGTGACAGATGTAAGGCTCAGTGTAACCTAAGCCTCTCGTTTGTACACGCCCTGAAGCACATCACACTGTGGGAGTCTGAGAGGCGGAGTGAAACTATGTACTGATAGGGTGCCTGTCCCCTTCAGGCAAAGAGCAGTCTAGATTTGAATCACACAACACTCATAACAGTGAGCTTAGCAAGACAAATTGATTCTCACTCAAAATCTGCGAGATACCGTATGTTTATGGTTGTGTAAACACACCAGATTAAAGCTTTTAATCACACTGTTGCAGTTGAGCTGCTGACAGAGCAGCAGTGGCCATCAGAAAACCTCATCTTACGTAAACCATGATATTGGGAAAGCAGTCTCCCTGATTTATTTATTTTCTTCTTTTGTAATTAAGTCTGCAGTTTTCTCCTTAGCGGGAACCACGGCCGGATTTCCCAAAAGCCAGTTAGAGCTATGATCATCAGCTAAAACATTAACATGTCATTACATTGGAATTTCATTTCATTTTTTAACGTCCCTACTGTAATGTCCCTTTATCAGTTGGACCTTTATCAGCTAATGTTTCAAAGAAACCATTGCAACAACCATGCCACAGAGCTAAAGTACAGCTAGCTGGCTAACCTGTGGATAGCTTAGGTTACAGTTATCTAGTTGGCCGACCCTGTCTTGTGTCAGTTGTGAAGCTTCTTGAGATCTGTCCAAAGGCTGTTTTAGTTAACTGAGAAAGACATGGAAGGTCTCGATTTTAAAATCACATTACAATCTGCGTAAACATTCGCAGTACAAAGGGATTCAAATATTTGTGCATTATAACTTTTAAACTAACCACCAAGTATTTTGCACCCGCTGGCTTACTTACTACAAACCTCCTAGCACCCCCTCCTCCTTTTACCCCACCAGATGCTTGGTTAACTATCACAGAAACCCTGTTATGTAGCACAACCAGTTCTGCTGCCTGCTCACTTCTGTTGGACGGGTATAAACACCTTCACCATTGGATCTGAGGGTTATTTAGTCCCTAAGGTTAACATTTCTGTAAAGTAGCATTCAGCAAAAGTAAAACATTTTGAAACTCCCCAAGAAACCAAATGTTATTTTAAGCATCAGTTGATAAAGGAGTACAAAAACAGCAAAGGTGCTCAGAGTTTATATTGTTGAAAGTAGATATTGTGTGTGTGTGTGTGTGTGTGTGTGGTGTGTGTGTGTGTGTGTGTGGTGTGTGTGTGGTGTGTGTGTGTGTGTGTGGTGTGTGTGTTAAAGGGAGCTGACCTCTCCAACACCACATGCTCACTGCAGACAGCTGGACAGTCACCCTCGTCTTCACCCCCCTCCTCTCACTCCCCCTCGCTCGTTATCATTTGAGCTCCACAGAGACTCTTCTAATGACAGCGCTTGTCTATAATGGCGTCGTCACAGCTCGTGTATGTGTGTGTGTTACTCGTGTGTGTGTGTGTGTGTGTGTGTGGTGTGTGTTGTGTGTGTGTGTGTGTGGTGTGTGTGGTGTGGTGTGTGTGTGTGTGTGTGTGTGTGTGTGTGTGTGTGTGTGTGTGTGTGTGTGTGTGTGCGATTGTGCTCTCGTACGGGTGCATGTTTGCCCTGTAATGACAGCGGCTGTCTATAACGGCTCGTCCTGGCAGGGATCATTTGGTCCTCCCTTGCTCCCACGTCCGCTGTCCGGTGTCACCCGTGTCCGGGTGGACGATGATGTGATCTTTAGTCCCCTCTGCGATCTATAGACTGGCATTTGGCTCAGCAAGCGTCCCCCGGCCCTGACATGCATGCTAAAGCTTGCCGTTGTTCTGCCGATAAACCCCACTGCTCGCCTTACCTCCCCCAAAAGGACGTTAATGCCAGCCAGCGCAATATTCAGACAGCAGATACCGGAATGGCAGTTAGCCACTGAAGTTCGAGCCCCTGTAGGGAAAAGTATAGACGGTTTGGTGTGTGCATGAATATGTGGTGCAACTATTATTTCAGTGCAGCAGCAATCGGATGTCAATAATTCATTTGGTTTCATTTGTGGAACATTATCTATGTTACATTATAAGTGGCCTTCTCCATTTAAATAACATTTTCTGTGCGAAAAAGTCAAATCTTTCCACAATAGATAGTACTCACATACTGGATCATCCCATGCAGTCAGAAAGCAGAGGAGGCAGCTATATACCTGAAAGATACAGTATACCAAAATAAATAACATTTTGTAACTTTTGTTCATAACATCTTCAAGACATATCCTCTACCCTACAGGAAACAATGTGTTTTGCATTTGACTCAACGGTTTGTGTGGGAAGACAAATTCAGTTGTTAGCATAACCAGTCAGGAACCTCAGCCAAACAATAGAGAAAAGCCTCATCAATACAAAGTCAAACTTCATGGATAAATCCAAGCAAAATAAGTCATGACTGGGCATACTGGGAAGGTTCAACCGTCTGTACTTTCATTTTCTTCTATATCTTCTACTTGTTGTGACTAAAGGGACCACCATCCTGTCACAAGGCTAAGGCTAAACACGCAGGCAGCCCTGCAGCCAATGAGGTTTAAATGAGTTTCCTTTAAGTTCCTATGTGTTTGGCCATAGAAAGTCTCTATCTCAACCTATATTAGCTTATTGTATTGACACTTCTCTTCTGTTTATGCGTCCGTGTTTTCTATCTCTAATGTAGGCTTATATGCTCTTTAGTGTGCCATTTGGTGTGTGGTTCTGGCTCTAGTGTTGGTCCTGAGGGACTGGCTGTGTCCACTCCTGCATTGATGCCATCACAATCTCATCTGCATACCTGACAGCACAGACCTTCTTCTTCCTTCTTCCAACCCCCTTTCCTCAATCTTGCTGTCTGTGGGCTTCATCCAGTGCAACCTCTTGTTATAATGTCTTCTTAATGCCCTTTCTCTTTCATTATTCATATTTTTTTGCGTTGTCCTGTCTTACGATATCTTTGTCTCTCGGGTCTTGCTTTCTCACTCCCTTGCAATTTTTCTCTGGGTCAATACTGTGTGTGTTTGGGATTCAGTGGTTGCCGTTTCTAGATAAACACCCTGTTAGCAGGATTATCCCTGTTGTCCTAACAATGTAAACCTGGGATTAAGCCTAACTCTCTCGGGATGTGTGTGTGTGTGTGTGTGTGTGTGTGTGTTGTGTGTGGTGTGTGTGTGTGTGTGTGTGTGTGTGTGGTGTGTGGTGTGTGTGTGTGTGTGGTGTGTGTGTGTGTGTGTGTGGGTGTGTGTGTGTGTGTGTGTGTGTATGTCCTCTTTTCTGAAAAGGCTGCCTTTTAAAGCATGTAAGGTCTCAGTAGCTTGCTGCACAGATTATGTGTAAAATGTGCATCTCTACATTATATATTTTAGTGTTTTTACTTAATATAATGTTTTTGTGGACAATAAACAGGAGGTGGTGTTCCTCAACAAAATGTATTATGGATTATCCTTGAGGTCTAGCGAATAGGTTGTGTACCTTTTCATCCTCACTAAACAAAGCCAATTGAACATTTTTATAATTTAAATTGGGCATTGTTTGTAATCATTGTTAGCTAGCTAGCTAGCTAACTTCTAAATTGCCTTTGCAGGTTCATTGCTTTACTTCTCGGCATGTTGGTTCTAAATGTCCATCAGTGTAATCCAACAGGATTGCATATGGCCCTGCCAGATTGCTCATCCCTTTGCACAATACAGTAATAAGGAGACTGACTTGTAAAATGCACCATAGCACTACAATAGTCAAAAACTCATGGCGTCTTAAAGGGGCTTTGAGACCCAAACCACCACTGTGCTAAAAATACATATGGGGGTGGGTTGTGTTGTTTTAGATAGGCCTGCTGGAGAGATGTTGTAACATTATCCAGGAAGGCCGGTTAAACAATGAATCTAAGTGTTAAAAGGCTTTTCAACTTATAAAAACACTGCAGTTTATTGCACTACTTTTACAACTCTGACAAGTTATTACAGAGTTAACAATTGTATCCTCCATTACTCATCACCAGGCAAACAGTATAAATACCTGTTTAGCCATCAGGATCCCAGCTATGTCAACACAGCAGCATGATTGACATGAATGTGGCGCGGCCTTTTGATGTGCGTTGCTAATGTCTGTCTCAATACGGCCTTAGGCATATTTCAGATGAAATTGTGTAATGGAAAGAAGGCTTTAATTAAATATAAAATATCTGAATATGTTTTTATGCTATGCCAGTTATTTAGTTTTTACATAATCTTTAAGATCAAAATCACACTGTGTCGCTAGAAAAACATATTTTAAATGATCTGACTGTTACTTTTCAATGACGATTCAGCTGAGTAACGTTTTTAAAGCTATGGGTGAACAAATTGCTGGTGAAAGGGTAAAGGAGAGAGTGCTGAAAAGAAATTGAGGGGGGAAGCGAGTAAAGGGGTGGTTGAGAAGGCGGGGCAAGGGCTGTGGTGGCGATGGTGAGGTGAAAGGTGAAAGGTCAGCCCCCTAGTGATATCTCCTGTGCCAGAGAGGCAGTCACGACCCGGTCAGCGGAGGTTCAGGTGTCAGAGAGAGACGACTGACTGACGAGACCTCTCCTGCGCTCCGTCCCGGTTGGACCTTTCATCCTTCCTTCCCTCCCTCTCGCTGTCACTCCTCCGTGACCCATCCCTCCTTTCCTTCTACCGCTACCGCTCTCTTCACTTTCTGTCTACCCACAGACCCCCCCTAACCCTGTCATCCTCTCATCCTTCTCTTCTTCCTTTCCCCCCGCTCACCTTCTTTTTCACCCCTTAAGCTAAACATTACCATAGGGCTTCACTCAGCAGGCCAGGCTGACGAGGGCAGCTCTCTGTGGGGCTGCTTGTCTTCAGTCCACCATCATATGCTCACACGGCTTACAATCACACAGAAACGTTCACATGCTTATAAATGCCCTAGTTGGCAGGAGCACATGTAGCCTACTCTCTACTGCCAATTCCTTCAGAATCATTTTAAGTTAGAAGGGGGAAATTCCAGTTTTTAAATGTTAGGTACTAAAAAATATTTTAATTGTTGCTATGATGCCCTTTATAAACCACGTTTACCGATTTTATTGCGAACATTCAAGATTCAAACGCTGTAATTTAATATGCACAATAGCTACAGCGTAGTTATGGCAATGGACATCTTAAGTCCAAAGCTCCTCCAACATTGTTACATAATATATAAGACACAACAATAAAGTAAACAAAAACAACTATAAAATAGTGCAAGAGAATGTTTCAAGACTAATGTGCAAGTACGATTCTGCTTATGGACACCACTAGGAGTAGGCAAACAATATGATCCTGAGCGTAATTTAAGTGTTTCCCTTCTTTAAGAAGTTGTGGGGTTGGTTTAAATGTGCAGGCTCACTGTTTTTCTTCTTAAAAGGGTCAATAAGTAATTTGTGGCTCAACTTGACCTCAATCAGCAACAAAGGACCTGCAACATCAACTGATTAAGACTTCATGTAATGTTAGTTTTGAAGTATGCAGAGTTGAGACACTGCTATGTCCATTAACTTCTAAATACTTAGTCATTGTGTGCTGTGCTTTATTTATTGCAGCTTTAACACATATAGGATAGTCATTTCCATCTTGTGGAGCTCCCATTAAATTAACCTATTGTTGCAGGTGCTGAGGGGTAGCCTTGATGCTTACCATTAACTTGGATGGGATTGAGCTCCCTATTTCATCATCAATGACTATTACAGCACACTATATTGACAAGAGTTACAACAACATATCAGGGAAACTATGTTTACATGTCAACATACTTTAGGAATATGACTTGCAATTTCACAACAGTGGATACTCACAAGTTATTGACTCCTGACCTGCCAGAGTCGATAGATAAACCACGGCCGACCTCAGGTCTCGCCAACCACTAGTGATAGGAAGACAAAAAGTAGCTTAGTTATTGAGAAAAAGTATGATTCCACTGACAAAAATGATTTACTTGTAGAAAAATTATTTTGATGCGACAAAACCATCATAAATCTAGTAGCCACTGTATGTACAGTACCTTTCTGAGGAAAAGTGTGTCAGTAGCATCACTGTTGTGACGGCTGTCTCCATCACATATTGCTGTAATACTGAAGTGTCCGGACACAAGCTCTGATCGGTTCAGCTTTCAAACCTGGAACCCACATCAGAAATGTCCCTATAGATATGTTGGTCAATTTAACTAATTGTAATACTGAGCTCTTGACAGTTCTGAGGACCTTTTTCTTAAGGTTACTCTTTCTATCAAACACACTGACAACATCTACTTTGCATTGTTTTGGCTGCACGTGTCTAGGACCATTTGAGGGGGTCTTTGTAGATTTAATTTGCTGCATAAGACCATTAGCCAATGATATGCATTGTACCTGCAGTTCTATAATAACCTTAATTAGTTTACCATTTTTGATGGACTATTATACTACAACAATGCATGTTCAATCATGTGATACCATTATCATAATACATACACTGAAGAAAAATATAAATGCAACACTTTTGTTTTTGCTCCCATTTTTCATGAGATGAACTCAAAGATCTAAAACATTTTCTATATACACAAAATAACCATTTCTCTCAAATATTGTTCACAAATCTGAAAAAATCTGTGATAGTGAGCACTTCTCCTTTGCCGAGATAATCCATCCCACCTCACAGGTGTGGCATATCAAGATGCTGATTAGACAGTATGATTATTGCACAGGTGTGCCTTAGGCTGGCCACAATAAATATAGAAAATGTTTTAGATCTTTGAGTTCATCTCATGAAAAATGGGAGCAAAAACAAAAGTGTTGCATTTATATTTGTGTTCAGTGTAGTAGTAATCTCAATGCAATACAATCTTTTAATTTTTTCCCTTCACTTTTTGTGTTGGAAAAATATTTCATAACCATTTCACAGCTGCCAAACAGACCTCACCCCGCAGCTATGGACGAGGTTCTCATCACTCTCTTACTGTCTCATCATCATGTTGACTCGCACGCCTGAGGACATGAGGCAGCCAGACATAGGCACTGGCAGGTATGCACACAGACATACACTTTGGCAGGTGCAGGCTGCCAGTCGTTTCTTCTGTGTTGCTTTTCATTAACTTGTCTCATACAATCAAAGACTGTCAGCAAGAGTGACAGAAGGAGAAAGAAAAAGAAGACAAGAAGGAGAGAGAGATTGTCTCCTTCTTTTCACAGATATGACTCTGTTCAGGCAGCTGCATCTAAACTGAAACTTCCTTTTACTCTTGATAACATTGTGTCTGGCCTTCTGAAATGTCCTCAGGCGATATTCACACACACCACAAAAAAAAATGTAGTGATCAGAGCACAAGTTCTCTGGGTAGCGTACATTCTACAGTGTCAGCTCATCATCTCCAGAAGCGCACACCTGCATGTTCCAAGAAAACATTCAAAGGAAAGTATTACTGTTGAAAAGCAGCATTTCCTGCAATGTGATCAGGAAGTTTTGTGAAATGTCAAAGCTTAATGAAAGAACGACAAGAATGCATTCCTCTCTCTGCATAAACCGAGGCTTATTTATTTGCTTTCGAGAGACGCGTCACTCCGCTAAAGGTTAAAGGGAAGATATTCTAATCAGGGACTCTTTACAGAGCAGCAGCTCAATAAGGTCAACTGGTGTCACAACACTCAGGTTGGAGCGAGGAATGTGTGTACAATTGTGTGTATGTGTGCTGGTGTGATGGTTACTTTGCAGTAATCCTCTTTCAAATGTTCTGTGGCTCTAACAATGTTTATTTTCTATTGTTTTTTTATTTTTGCTTGTTTCTTGCCCATAAAAACACATCACTGCATCCTGACAAACACACACAACCACGAGTAACATGTAAAGCGCTGGTGTCTGACGGGTGATCCGCCGGCCAATCGGCTGTATTGATTATTGGGCCAGGGGAGGTTGGTGGAGCGGCAGCAGTAATTAGGGCTTTTTGGTGTGGATTAGCTCAGAGAAAAGGTCACCCGCTCAACATCAGTGGCAGGACCACAAGCAGGGACAGGGAGGGGTGGACGTGACGAGGGGACTGTCCCCAAACGTGACAGGGCGTGATTGGCAGGGTCATAGTCATGTATGTGAGCACATGCAGAAATTGACAAAGGATAATTCAATTGTACAACAACTGGACCTATTGTGTAGTTTCCTACTTCATTTATGTACTGGTTATGATATCACTGTACTCACAAAGGTAATAAGAAGAACTGGGTACACAGTGAAATCTGACTGGGCAAGAAACTTGATCGTTCAGGACAGGTTGGCAAACAAGCCTGCAGTGTAGACACCTTTAGCTTGAGGAAAATCTACAATCTAAGTATTCATACTAAACTAAAGGAACTGCAGAAAGTAACCGTTTGTTGAAGTTAGTAGACCAAGAGTTTAGTCTACAGGCAATTTGGATGAGTAAAAACTAGGAGTAATAAGGCTTCCTACTTTGAGAATGAACGGTTTAATCAAATGCCTGACTTCCTTTAAGCAATGCTGGCATGTTCCCATAAGCAATTACTTAACAACTTTAGTGTTGTCATAACCTGTGTAACCGATTGCCAAGCCAACAAAGAGGAGATCCAGTCGTAAAAAGAACAACATTGTCCTTTAACATGTGCAGAATCTACATGTAAAGTATGTACGTTTATAATCAGACATGCAACTATTTGAATATGAATCACGATAAGGGCATTAGCATTAACATTCTCTAACCTGCAGGTTGACTTCTCAGTGGTATGACAGGTCTGAGTGTATCTTACAGGGTGACGACCCTCCCAGGCTGTGACCTGGACAAACAGGACCAAGAAGCTACAAGAGGACATGGAATGTCCTTTTGTTTTGGTTAACAATTTTTGCTGAAAAAGTGGAAATGTCCTCCCTTTGCACTTGCAGGAGCAAAAGAAAACATTTTCTTGGCAACCTGAGTTAGAGTTTACGTAACATTTATATTGTGGCTGTTACAGAAATTATAAAAGCTCAGGCAGCTCTGTGTTTTACCTGGGGATGCATTCTTCTTCTTTTCTAAGCCACTGAAAAAATGATTTATTTTAAGAGCGCCGCTTTTTCTTTGTGAACACATTTTTGGTGTTATACAGCCACTTGTCTGTACTTTTAGTATGTTCCATATTATATATGTTTCATGCGCCTACAACCATCTGGAACCAATTGTTTCTTAATAAAAAAGCCAATGTGAATGATTAAGAAGGTGTCTGCGGGTCTGCATACTGGGTGTCAGCTCCCCTTCTTCTGCTCCACAGCGGCTTAGTGTGAGGCGGCAGCAGCAGCTGTGGCAGATTTGGGGGAGCAGTTTTTTTTGCAAAGCTGCAGCACTCCTAGTGGTTGGGAACACAGAAAAGGTGCAACATTATTGCAAAACCAACCAGACAGGAGAAGACAAGTGCTGATTGAGAAAGCTTGTGTGCAAGAGTATTGCTTTGTATTGCATTGCCTTGTTATTGTGTGTTGTGATTTAGCAGTGGCAGTGACTCGTGTATTATGTGATGGTGGCGGTTGAAGAGGCACGCATGCATACGTCATTTTTCTGTGTCTCATCACACAACAATACTCTGTGTGATCCCTTATGTGTGTATGTGAAGACTATATTTGGCAATGAGTGTTCATTGTCACATCAGGGCTTTCCTATGTAGGCTATGTAGTGTGCATGATTTGTAAATGTCATGGAAATGGCGTGCCACAAAAAGATTCTGAAGAAGTGTTTTGTTGTGTGAAATAAAGGACATATACATAACTGTGATGCGAGTCGGAAACAAAAGCGCGAGGAGGGCCAAACAAACCTTGAATCCTCCAAAACAGACTACCTTTGCCTTTCAGGTAAAGACAGTGAATGTTGCAGATCTGTATCTGAATATTTGACACAAGACACTTTGAAATGTATTCAGTGACTTGTAAAGGTGAATAGGAACATACAGTAATAAGAAAGGTGATGCAGGTGCATGTTTACATTGTAATCTACAAAGTCTATTAAGAATTGCCCTTATCGCAAAACCACATTGTCCCTGTTATACAAGTATTTGTCACAGATTGTATTTTGTTATGGGGACAAAGGCATGCATCCTTAATTTGTCTGATTGGTTAATATGGAGCTAACACTATCGTTTTGGGATATGCAAGAAAAAGCAAGGGGCTCTCCACACTCTGCATTATAGAGTTCACTAGCGGGTCAACGTGTCTCCACATACATCACAGCTGTAGCAGAACGGCACACACCCGTTGCTATGGTGATCTGCCATTTTTTTCCCCCCCCACTTTGCTAAGCCAAACAGTGGTGGGTGGGTGCCGAGATACTGGGGTGAAAACAATGAGGATTGTGTGTCTGGTCTTATGTATGTTTCAGAGTGTTTGTATGCATTGTGTGTTTATTTGGTCAGGCGTATTTTGGTTAATGCTAAAGAGAGCCATGCGTACCTTCCTTGTTTGGTCTGACTATCTGTGGTCTCAGCTGTACTCGTCAGGAACGCCGTGCAACAATAGCTAAGGTGCCTGCGGAGGGAGCTGCACAGCGTGATAGAACTGGCAAAATGAGGGTGTCAGAAGCTCCATTGAACATAATCAGGTTGTGGTAGATGGGCTTGGCTATTGGGTTAGGGACCATAAGTCTGCCGATTAAACATGCATGGGGAGAATTCTTCATCACGCTGGCGAAACAAAGCCGCCCTGCCCTTCCCACGTGTTCCTACATCGCCATGGAAAAAGCCTGTTTCCCTGGCAACCGAACTGGCTCCCTTTGTCACAGGAATGGGGAAAGAGGTGGAGGAGGGAGTGGAGGAAGGGGGAGTCGAGTGGAGGCATGACACTCCAGGCTGACCTCCACCTGACCTCTAGGTGAACATGCAGTATTGGGTTCCTGCTTTCCTGGTGTGAGATTGATCATTTTTTTTGTCCCAACTGGTTCTGCCACATTCAATTTCGCAGTTTTTAACACACTTATAATGTTTCCGTACAAGATCATATGCATTTGTATACAGTAAAGAGAACGAGCAGATGTTCTAAGACAGCATGAGGAAGGACATTTACATTGGACATCATTACTCCATGCTGACAGACTGTGCTGCTTTAATGCTTTCCAAAAAAGCCGACATATTTTCTTCTACTGCCCCCAGTGGCGCATTGTACGCCCAGTGAAGGTGAAACAAAAATCATAAAAAGGGCTGCGTGAAAGAGAAATGACTGAAGGCGAGGAAATGGAGGATGCAGTTCAGAAAGCGTAGTGGTGAGAAAAAGACAATGGCTTGTTAATACAGCAGTCGGCGAAAAAAGAGAGACAAAGTAAGGCGCCGTCTTTATGTCGACCCGCGGCTGCTTCCATAGCAAAGGCTGGTGCTCTAGCTGTAATGTTAATCTAGTGGGCCCTAATGGGCTTAATGACATATGGAGCACAGATTGCAGCAGGAGCCGGCTCACTTTGAAACCACTGTCGCCTCCCTCAGGGCTCGGAGAACACTGCATTAGGAAGACATCGTGACTGAAGACACAGGTCAAGTCTGGTGAACTATAATGGTTAAGGGAGATAACTGAGAGGATCTTGACATGACCTTAAACATCTTTACATCTCATTATGAGCGGCTCTCAACAGGTGTATTTCTTCCTTTTTCAATTCCAAAAACATAAATTCCCTGCGATCATTTTCTAAGACACCACAGGATGATATACTTTCTTTTGTAAATTCTCGCCACTGGCCTGTATGACATCTCCCTAAGCATCTCTCCGCGGCATATCACCCGCCATTTTGTTCCAATGTGTTCCCATCACAGATATCTCTTACATCTCTCAGCTCCTTTAGTCCGTCCACATCTCACTTGTCGTCTGGCCGTCCTCTTCTGGTGGACTGTTACTGATGATATCGGATTGCCGTTGGCTTCACGCCACTGGAAAGTGGAACTAATGGGCTTTCAAATGCTTTATTGTGAATGCAACCTGTCAAGAGAGGAGAGATAGGATCAGATTTGATTAGGGGATGACAGATGCAGAATAAAGGGTATTTAAAAAGAGAAGGAATATTCTCTCGTATGTATGCATGTGAAGAAAAAAAAAAGGGAAACTAAATTAGTCTATTCAGCCAAATATACTACTTTTTAAATGTTATTAGATAATTCCTATCTCTGCAAGTGTTTTTCATCCCTGCTTCCATTTGCCTTTCCTCTTTTCTCTTCAGTTTCTCTTCTACATCTGCATCCTTCCCCAGCAAAGCAGAGTAACACTGCCTCTCTTGGCTGGATGTGGTAAATGTGTTCCTCTCTGGCAGATGAATGATGTCAAACAGACATATTTATATTCATT
Source organism: Pseudochaenichthys georgianus (assembly GCF_902827115.2). Lineage (NCBI taxonomy): Eukaryota > Metazoa > Chordata > Actinopteri > Perciformes > Channichthyidae > Pseudochaenichthys > Pseudochaenichthys georgianus. Next base: position 23,825,382 of record NC_047513.1, on the reverse strand, counting down.
TAGGACTGAGGAGGAGGAGAACCCATCTGTAACGGATGTGATAGAAACCGCTGCGTGTGAGTGTGCGTGCATTTAGGTGTGTGTGTGTGTGTGTGTGTGTACGCTTGTGTGTGTGTGTAGGCACACGCGTGTTTGAGCATGTGTTCCAAGGTATCCATCGTTTGTGATAAATGAATCATGCTTTTGTGTGAGCTGATACCGTGTTTGTGGATTTGTGTGTGTATAGGGTTGTGTGCGTTCGTGTGTGTGTGTGTTTGTGTTAACGTGTGTGTATCTGCGCGCAGGCGAGGTCATTCCCCGGTCACTCGTTCAGGCTGTGTGATGAATGACGAGGAGAGGTGCCTGCAAAGCCGGAGAGATTTGGGAGAAACATTGTTCCACAGGGTTAAAAATGGTCTTGTGTTGTGCCAGAGGCTGAGGGAATGTTACAAAACAAATGTAAGGCTGCAACTCAAGCGGATGTTCATCATATTCCGTGTTGAAAATCCACCTCGGCAAAGTAATAAACTCATAAAATATTAACATTAGCCATTCGATTGTGCAGATTTGCTCAGTGAGAGATTTTGCAATTAAACGAAGAATACAAAATGTGCTCTCTCTCTATGTCCATTATCTTTTTTCCTACAGGAGAAGTGAGGGTGGAAGTGGCTCTGTTCGGTTTGGGCGGCAGGCCGGTGGGGTCAAAGACATTTGACTCAACCAGGAAGTATCATGTTGCAATAGACAGGAAGTCTGTGTCTCAAACAGGAAGGACTTTACGCAGAGGAGGCTACTGAAAGCCAGCAGCATTCACAGCCATCAGTGTCTGTCAGCACGGTGTGTGTGTGTGTGTGTGTGTGTGTGTGTGTGTGTGTGTGTGTGTGTGTGTGTGTGTGTGTGTGTGTGTGTGTGTGTGTGTGTGTGTGTGTGTGTGTGTGTGTGTGTGTGTGGTTAGATTATGTGTTACCTTATATCTTAAATATCTACATATTGATGTATGTTTAACATTATAACTATACTTAAAGCCTGGATTTCGTCTCATTTAAAATGATTAAAATATGTTAAAAAATATATATAAAAAAGCCAATTCAAATCGAGGGGTGTAAAGTAACTAAGTTAATTTAAATACTGTACTTAAGTAGAATTTTGAAGTACTTGTACTTTACATTAGTATCTCAATTTACTGTCACTTTGTATCTTTATCCCACTGTTCAGAGGTAAATATTGTATTTCTACTCCACTACATGTATTTAATATCTTTAGTTACTTTGCACACTTAGATTAATGATATAAAACATAACCAAGACTTAAATAATACTTTGTCCGCCGGACTAAATTCACAAACTACCCAGCAGTAAGTAAAATACAAAAAATTAGTTCAACCTTTACCAGCTCTGACAAACATATTAATAATCAAAACATATGATGCCGATCTGCATATTGTGTACTTTACTTTTGGTACTTTAAGTATATATTAATGCCAGTACTTTTACTTGAGTAAGATTTTGAACCTACTCTCTGGTAGTTCTACTTGCAAGGTGTGCAACAGAGCAATCATTTGTCTGGATGTCGGCCTGATAGAGGTCAGCTCTGATCGAGGATCTGCTGAGGATGATTTGTGTGTATGCGTGCGTACATCCAGTGTGTCTGCTTGGGACAATGTGGTCAGGCAGAAGTGCATTGTGGGATCGATGTCCACACCTCATCCTAAATTATTCATCCTGTCAGCTGGCCTGTCCACCATCGCCGTGGAAACCGCTGACCAAGAGCTTTACCCTCATCCCCACGGATTCAACTCTTCATCCCCTCCTCGGCCCTCACTTCCTCCCCTCTCTCTCTCTCATTATCTCTCACCTGATTCGTTCATTTACAACCTCTCTCGCCCTCACTCTCACTTCCAGTCTTCCTTACTTCTCCTATCTTTTCATCCGTCTTTCTTCTACTCCCATTATTCAGTATATCTGTCTTCCTCATTAGTCCTGAACTCACACTGAATCACTTCTTCACTTTCTTTCTCTATGTGTTCCTCTTCCTCTTTTTCTCCATGCTGACAGTCTCTCCTCTGCTCCCCCTGTGTTGCTGACTAAGATTATAATGTGTTGGCTTTGTAGGATGTTTATGTTTGTGTCTTTGAAGTCTGCCCTAGTGGCCTTTTGGAAGACAGCCATAATCCCAGTGAGCCGCCAGAGGTTGTTCAACGTGCAGTGTGTGGGTGTGTGTGTATTCATCCTCATACATGTGTGCACATGATCAACTCTGAGTGCAGTGTGTGTGTGCGTGCAAGCGTGTGAGTGTGAGTCAGTAATTGTGACATGGCTCATACATCATGGCCAGAGCCCGTTTGATTACAAGCGGAGGGGCCCCGTGATTAATCGCTGGATTCAGCTTCCTGGCCCGAGTTGTGACACCCGGTCACAGAGCATCTGTACTGACACACCCCCCTAGCCCCACTGCCCTGCTCCAGCGTACCCCCATACCGTATACACCCCTACACACACACGCACACACACACACACCCCCCCCTGCCTTCCCCTCACTTCCTACCCCTGCAGTCCATTACCTTCTGCCCTTCTCTCGCCCCCAACAACGCACCTTACCTTTTTGCTTCCGCACCAGTCTTGCCTCCCTTGCACTCCACCGCCTCCTGTTTTATCTTGGCCCAACCCTCCCACTCCTATTCCCCCTCTCCCCAAACTCCAGCACCACTGTATATATTTCCGTTGCACTCCCCTCCGCACTCCCTCATCTTGCTCCTTTCCCCTAACCTTTCCTTTTCAATCCATTCTGTGCAGCCTTACTGTTTTGATCTTATCACCTTTAGCCTCGCTGATTTTCCTCTTTCCCACAAGCTATGACCCCTCCAATCCCTCTTCTGTATACACCAGCCACACTAACCCTTTCTCCTAATCTGATTCAGCTCGCCTCCAAATGTATCTTCTTCACTCCCTCCCTCACGCACACACAAGGAATCACACTTACCAAGCCAAAAGCTTCTTCTGTACTTCAGCTCCAGCATCTAAAAGGATCTTTAGCCCTCTCCGCCTGCCAGCTGAGGTCATGTGATCCAAGTCCCTGAGGTCTAAAGCAACCCTTAATCTTACTAGCAAGCAACCTTGAGGCTTATTTTTCAACCAGGACATTTCTCTAGTTCTCTACTGGTATACTTTGGGTGAGGGTCATGGAGTCATGTTTTTCTTTGTACTAATCAGTGTTTGTAGTGTAGTGAAATAAGTAAACAATATGAGCAATATTAAGCATACATTTTTCCAAGATACAGTATATAAAATAATTCTTGTTTTATTCAATATTATTATATTATATTTTGCACATGTCATGAAAAGATTGTCATAATCAGACTTAACAATCCTGGCTGTGACTCTCTTGTCCCTAATGTAAATCCTTAAACTCTATACTTTATTATGAAAAAAACGAAATTAACAGTGTATTTGATAAGAAGTATTTCCAAATGTGGATGACTACATACATACATACATACGTAAACGACAACAAAATAAAGCAATGCTCTTGTTAACAAAGTTCTGTGTTTCTCACTGATGAGAGCAGAGGGATTAAGTTATATCAGGCTGTAGCTACACATACTTATTAGAAGAGTAACTAGGCTCATGGTGAAAGTAAAATATCATAATGTTGATCCTGATTTGAACATCAGCTATTTCCAAAAAAGGCTGCAGCTCTGGAACACATTACCAAGTGAAATCAAATTAGTGCCACATATCGTTTGCCTCATAGCATAATTGCCTAAGTCATATTTTAAGGTTTTAAGCAAACATGTAAGAACTTTTTATTTATACTGTAATAGTAAATTATATGACTTTGGCAATTATGCTACAATAGCTGCCCACTGCTCCTAGTACTAGACTCCTGGTACTAGGATGGGTTAAAAGCAGAGAACAAATATCACTGTGTGCTGTGTGCTCTGCATGTGTGACCATTAAAGAGGGTTTCATCCCTCCCCAATGATTAATTATTATTATATTATTAGGCTAACGATATAAATTGTAATATCCTAAAGAATAGGTGCTGGAAAAAAGCAAACCAAAGCTATGACAATTTTCAGCTAATTTTACTGAAAGGTGTGTTGGTGTGATGTGTATTTGATTTAGCTATCATTTTTGTTGTGTCAAAAACTAATAATTAAGAACGATTCAAATATAATAATATCTTCTGAACATAGAATAGATTGAGCGAATTGAAAAAGAGTGTAAAAGGAAGAGGAAGCGATAGATGCAGGTTCAGGGTGAAAGGCAAACAAAGGAAGCAAATCTGAGAGTGTGAGCAAGCAAGCTAGAGAGAAGCAGAGACAGTTTGTGTGAGTGTGTGTGTGTGTGTGTGTGTGTGTGTGTGTGTGTGTGTGTGTGTGTGTGTGTGTGTGTGTGTGTGTGCATGAATGTGTGTGTGCGTGTTCCCCTGGCTCTCACCTCCATGCGGTATCAGGATGAGGGATGGTCCTGCCAGCGATCAGCCCGAGCCTGGACTCAAGCTCCGCACAAGGATTCCCTGCTGAAACCATTAGTCTGGGCATTAAACACCATTAGAGCGCACGCACGCGCACGCGCACACACACACACACACACACACACACACACACACACACACACACACACACACACACACACACACACACACACACACACACACACACACACACACACACACACACACACACACACACACACACACACACACACACACACACACACACACACACACACACACACACACACACACACACACACACACACACACACACACACACACACACACACACACACACACACACACACACACACACACACACACACACATACACGCCATTAGACCAGAGTGCAGGAGAGTGACTGCCAGAAGGTTTGGTTGTAGCTGAAGGTAAAAGAGCAATGGTAGAACGAGAAGAACAATGACGTAAAGGAGGGATGAAGATATAGAGGAGGTTGGAAGGGTATTACAAAAAAAATCTACGTTTCCTTAACGTCTCTTTCTCTTGACATCATCTATTCTATTTGCCTTTTTTCTAATGCATAATTAATTAACGACACGTAATACATTAATTTCCTGGATGTCAGGTGTAGGCTTACCTCATCTTTCCCCACACTCTGCACATGGATGCCTTCCCCATGTATGCCGTGTGTTTATGTGTCTGTGTTCTCACGTTGCACACAAGTGAGTCCCCGGCGATCCAGGTGTAATTGGGTTAGTGACAACCAGGACAATGTGACACCTGCAGGTCTCAGCTGTGTCTCTCCCCACTGAACTGGCCTGGAGTCAGCAGGAGCTCTGTCATCTGGACTGGCCGCAGATGAAATGGCCATTCTGGGACTGATCCAGGGTTAGAGGCTCCACTGCGCACAACACAAATATCAGTCAAAATACTAACCTTTTGTCTTTTAGCTGGACACAAGCCACGATACAGGACAGCACAAGTGATTATGTGACATACACTTTATACTATAAATAACTGTGACAATTAAGAGCAGCTACTTTCCACACTCAATCCCATGCATACTTAAATAATAAAGTGGAGTACAACAAAAAGTCTGTTGAAAAGATGCACAAGAAGATTATAGTGGCGAAGTCCCTCCCCTTCCGGGGGACCTCCATGGGACCTTAATTCGGAAAAAGTATGTATTGAAGTCAATGGAGAGAGAAAGATTATCTTTTGATCCCGTTTGAATTGTGCAACAAATTACACATATGATGTTTGTCAATTTAAAAGATAATTTTGCAAGTCAAAAAAATAAAAATGTGCCGTAAAACTGTGAAGTAACACTTTTTTTGTGTGAAGCGCTCAATGAACTACAACTCTGGTCTTGCATACGTCACCAACACCAAGATGGCCGTCACGTTAGCACATTTCACCTCTTTCTTTCAGAATGAAGCGAAAACTATTAAAAGAGGTGAAAATCACTACAAGTCTGGGCATGTTGAGAACTTACACAAAAGGGGAGTTAGTCGGTTCCAGCATGCGGGACCGGCTTTACAAGGTTTCGGTGAGTAACACGAGTGTAATGTGTAACGTTAATGTCAGCTAGCTAAATTCACTTACGCGACTCTGGGATTTGTAGTCTTTTTCATATTCTTATATTTCAACAGTTTTCAGACAAACTGTGACTTTTTTGACATGGAAATGCTTTTTTAAGATTGACAAACATCATATGTGTAATTCAAACGGGATCGAAAGATAATCTTTCTCTCTCCATTGACTTCAATACATAAGTTTTCAGAAATAAGATCCCATGAACCATCTGAGAAGTAATGCGAGAAATACCTTTGGATCTAACAGCTATTTTTTTAATTCAATTTTGGGATCATGTGATTTATCTGTTGACCATCGGATTTTCTCATGGCTCAAGAAAAGTCCCTTTTTAGCATTAGCAAGTAGCAACTTCTTACACGTTTCCCTTTTCAAATGTTAAATTAATCCATTAATAAACAGGATATCAATCAGTCATTTCTTAAAAAAAACAAAAAAAAAACTGATGAGTGTCTAGGCATAAACACAGGCCAAGATATTCATCGAAAGCTCTGTGCTTCCCTCTGAAAGGCACCTTGTGGTCTGAGCATTACTGACAAAATATCCCACATACATGCAGCAAATAAACGCTGCTGGTGTGTGACAGTTTCCCGGATGCCCTCCTCCTCTCATCAGGCAGAACTTGTGATCACAGACTGATATCATCACACAAACGTCTCCTTGTCACATCGGATTTCTGCTGCTCAACTCTGAGGACTGTCTCTCTAGGCCCGAGTGGCGGCAGACCATGCTAACCAGCGCGACGCCATCGGAAGCTAATAAATCATCTGTGGTTTTATTTCAGATTTATTCGGACCGTAATGAAGACGCGACGGGCCCCAGGCTGTAACCGACGGCGACAGGGTGACACTGATGAATGGCTGAAGGTGCGTTCTCTACAGTCGGTAGGAGAGGGAGGACTGTCAGGCTGCTTCGGTGCGCTGAGTGTGTGTGTGTGTGTGTGTGTGTGTGTGTGTGTGTGTGTGTGTGTGTGTGTGTGTGTGTGTGTGTGTGTGTGTGTGTGTGTGTGTGTGTGTGTGTGTGTGTGTGTGTGTGTGTGTGTGTGTGTGTGTGTGTGTGTGTGTGTGTGTGTGTGTGTGTGTGTGTGTGTGTGTGATCACTAGCACTCTAAGGATCACTTAGATCCACAATATGCATACAGAATTACCATACAAAATAGCATCACCATCAAATATACAATCATTACCATACTCTTTGCAAAGAGCGAGTGGATCCTAGCCGAGAAAACACTCTGCTTATCATGACCACCATCGTCATTATCATTACTAGAATCATGGCTTTTGTCCTTACTATCTGCATCATCAACTTCTTTATAATCATCATTAGCATTAGTTTTATGGTCAACAAGTTATCGTCATCACCTCATTATCTACATTATCCTCTTTGTTGACAACTCTATTCTAATCTTCGTCACCTAAACATCACCGTGATCATGACCATTAACATCCTTGTAGCAACATGCGTCTTCATCATCATCATCATCATCATCATCATCATCATCATCATCATCATCATCGCCAATACTTTTATAATCATCGTCGTGCTCCCCATCCACACTATCGTATTGTTGTTTACAATATCATAATCATCATTCATCATCACCATCATCATAACTTCATCATTATCAGTGTGATTCTCAATATGTATCTATCATTACAATTTTCATTTAAAGCAGCATCACTAACATCTTCATCGCGTTACTTTACGTAATACACCAACATCCAAATCATTGGCATTAACTTTACCATCACAATCCTCACCAAGATCATAACTAACTCAATCATCATCATTACTGTCATAACCAACGCAGCATCATTATAACACATTTCAACATCATTGACATTACCATTGTCAAAGGTGGATCCTAATGATCTAACTTTTTCTCTAATGATACCCCAACCGATACAATACTCTGTTTTCGTGAAATATAAAATCTGCATACCTCACTGCATGGACACTATTTGCCCACCATGATTTAATGACTGTAACTGGAAGTAGACACATTGAATTATTATGATAACATTAATATCCTCAATAACTTCATCATCATTAAAATCATTGCTTCAATCTCACCCTCATCACCATTACAACAATCATCAATACTATCAAACCTCTGACCTCCCTCTCCACCTCTTGTATGCATTCCCATCACTCTCTGTGTTGCTGTACTCTATTACCCTGAGTCTGTGTTTTGATAACGCGCTCTTTCTGTGTGTCATCAGAGTCCTCTCTGTCAGCCAAGGACAAATCGACTGAACTAACTCAATGCTTCAATTCTGGCAGCTTCCAGTCATCTTGTCAATCAATGAATCCATACCAGGCGTGTCTCACCCGGGCCTGACACAGTATGGCACAGCACTTTTTGAAGAGCACAAAAACACGTGGATACACCTTTCACACGCACAACAATGGCACAGACTATGATGTTGAAGTTTGACTTAGTTCCCTCTGGTCAGCTCGAATCACAGCATTTACAATTACTTTAGTGACCCAAACTCACCTATGAAGAGTTCCTTTCTTTCCCACTACTGGCTAACACAACGAGACGTTGAACATGTGGATCCTCCAAAGCCTCGACACTCGGTTACTGTTGCTACCTCGGCCAATAAATCCAGTTGTGCTTTTTCCTTTCAGGGACCTACCACAGTGTAGAAGCAACAGTTTCTCTGAGTCTCACAACATATCTGCTAGACACTGACAGCAGGGGTTTCCAAAACTGTTTAAACAGATTCACTCTCTGTTTTGGTCCCCAGTATACGCACTGAGCCTGCTATTAGAATGGAGCTTTTTTAAAACATTTAAAAGACCCAAAACGCCAGCCTGGTATGGATATATGCAATGGGGCTGTAAAGTTAAGATAACAACTTTCTGTTGCTTCGTCATCTCTCCGTTATCAATCAAAGAGCTGTGACTCCGCAATGATGAAATGGAGATTTCTCCGATTTCTCCTGGAGCACCGCAGGTATCACTGTTTGTCTTTAACAGGCAGCATTTATGAGCTATAATCACAACACTATTCATGGTGGTTACGTTTTGACAACAGAATCAGAAAATATGTCAACAAAGACAACAAAATCAAGGAGTTCAGTTAAAAAAAACAGTTTAGTTAAAATGGATGATGTGCAAACATAGTCAGCACCAGGAACCCAAGTAACCAGGTAACACTACTACTAGTTCCTAATATTTGGTGTATGAGGCTAAATTATGTTTGCTGACCAAAAGAGCAGGAAAAAGTGAATTTTCAGATTTTCGATTATACAGACTTTTCAGTGCGGATGCCATTTCATCAGATTTAGCCAGCTTACTCTCCAAATGTGGATTTGGATGCACTTTTCTAAAAGAAATAGCTGAATAACAATATTCTAATGAAATAGCAAAAGCACTAACATCAATAGAAAAAGGGTGTCATACTTGTTCAGTATATAATATAATCCTGCATTGATTTGAAGTCATACAATCACATGATATGGAAGTTATATTAAAAGAACCAAGAGTTTTCAATAACAGGAAATGCTTATTCATAATGGAAATTCATATTTGATAGGAGATTAACTCAAATCTAATAACAGTTATGCCCTTCTTGTCTAGTTTAGTAAAAAATAATGCTGTATTGATTTGAAGGTATTGGGCATGACAGAAGCTATTAAAACAATGTGAGACTTCAATTCAGAAAAATAAAAGAGCTGAATTGTATTAAAACATTATAAAGCAGAAACCTTAAACTCCAATTATAAGTTGTGTGTCTTAAAGAACTTAGTGTAGTGATATAGTTGGTGTGGATTGGCAGTCAATAGGTCAAACAACATGGAGGCTATTGAAAGAAAAAGTGATATTTCAACAACAAAAAAAGCTGAACATACATTATAATTAAAGCTGGACTAAAATCCAATAAAAGAAGAGATGTGTCTTATTAGTTCGATGTACTCATAATAATTGGTATGGATTGGGAGTCCCTGTATCACAAGACATGGAGAATATGGAAAACAACCTGAAATGATCTTTTAACATATTGTATTTATCTAAACTCAATTCATGACACACCAACAATCAAAAAAGGTTTGCAACATTATACAACAGTCTGTAAAACTGAGTTAAGAAAGACTGGAATTAAAGTATAGGTAAATTTGAGAAACCGGCGAGATACACTGTTTGTTATGAAATGCTCTTAACATCCCGATAGCAATGAATATCGATTCTTAAGTGCTTTGACAAAAAATCCCTACAAACATTTAATCTGTGGAAGCCGTAGTACTGTAAAAAGCAAGACCAATCATCTGAGCCGGCCCGGCTAAAGTAACTGGATGGCCTACCTGCCTGTCAGCCTTCCATCTGTGCACAAATTTATCTCGTGCCCTCATTGGTCATGTGCGCGTTCGTGTGTGTTGGAGGAGGGGCTCTGTAAGGAAGTAGCAGATTTCTTCCGGCTGTGTATTTTCAAATTCGAGCGCACTCTAGCTGGTTTCTCCGAAATTACCTACCCCACCTTTAATGTTTGTTGGATATCCAACCTGAAACTAACTTCACCGCGGCACACCTGTTGGATACTGTATAATTACGTAATGTGATTATTGGATCTAAGAGCGATTTTTCTGTGGCTCAGTCAATCAAACAACACGTATAAACTACACACGTGTCTTGAATGCAGTTTATAAGCGTTTATGTAAAGGTAAAGATAAAGTAAACAATGTAGGCTATAATGAATGTAACACTTACCTGTGTTCCCTCCAATTCCCAGGGTGTGCGAAGAAAAGCCCCCCGGGGAAACTAGAAACCTGTATATTGTTCCGGGGGGGGGGGGGGGTGAAACAATAGGGTGCAACATAAATGGGTCATTCTACAGAAAAGGTGGAATCTGGGTGATACAAATCTGCTGAAATATATTCCTTCTAAAAACATCTAAAACCTGTTAAATAGCAATAACTAACTCTTACCTTGATGAATCCACAACAAGTAGGTTAAGAGAGAGCTTAAAGTTTTTTTAGTTTTTTTATACTTTATACAAAGCTTATTTGTATAGGAATGTCACTGAGTAGGCCTAACACCAGTGACGGTAACACCAGTGACAATTTGGAGAAAACACTACCATTTTAACAAAATGGCTGCAATGTGTCAGACCAAATATGGCTACAGTCAATATCAAAATCGTTTAACTCTTCAATACAATACATTTTCCCATTCAAATGTTCACCCCTAGGGCTATGCAATGAGTAACACTAATGACAGACTTGAAAGACGCATGTAACATTTTAAGATAAAATGACACCTTTAACAAACAAAGTAAGAAGTATCTGACTTTCCTTTTGTCTTTGTCCACTGCACTGCCTCAAATGATCTCTCTTGTTACAGTAGGCACTTCAGAGACAGTACATTATTTCAAAATAAAAGCGTTTTGTGTAGCAGTAACACCAATGACGTAATTTTGGGTGACTGACATTTATTTTATATTATTAATAATAATTTGCATTTTTCTTACCATTTCAGTGTTATATTTAATGCTTGTAATGTTATGTAAATATAAATTAGATTTATTTATTGAAAAAAAAATCTTTTAAATTAAAAATATTTTCATTTCATTTCAAACCTTTATTTATACAGATAAATCCCATTGAGATCATTGATCTCTTTTTCAAGGGAGACCTGCTCAAGTAGTTCCACATGAAACATAAAAACATAAATAGAACAACAAAAGGACATCATACAGCATCATTTACATAATTATCCACATAAACAGGTACCAATAGCTTCCGATTGACTAGCATCCAACCGAGCTTTAAAAACATTTAGTGGCACCAGATTGTTCAGTTTCCATTTAATTTGCAGACTATTCCAAGACAGAGGAACTGCACATCTAAAAGCTGTCTTCCCTAAGACAGTCCTAGCAGTTGGCACATTTAATAAAACCACAGCATTCGATCTCAGGCAGTAGCCACTTACAATTTTCCGTGAGATCAGGGAGCAGATATAAGCCTGAGCCTCCGTACAATTAGTGAAAGCAAACCAGCCCTTGCATACAACACACACCTACACACTGTACAACACGCACCGACACTGTACCACACACACCTACAGCTCCTAAAGCATAATCAGGCTACAGCCGTTGTGTATTTTATTATGTGAAGCACTAAATGTTCTTAGAAAAATATCGACTCTTTGTAGATATCTACTAAACTAAAGCAAATAAAGAGAGTAGGTCTGTTATACTGAGTGATATATATTTTACACACTGCTCTGCTTTCTGCACGGGCCTCACAGCTGTTCTCACTGTAAACATCGCGTTGCGATGAGAGCAGTTTCTAAAATACTAGGCTTGTTTGAGACAAGCAAGACCTGCGCAGTTGCGATCAACGTCTTGCTAGTGCGTTGCATGATGGTTAGTCATTTTGTCCGACTTGCTATGGAGGCTCGCCCACATGAGACTTTGAAATCTCGCGGGACAAAGACGCCCGCAGCCTTGAGAGCGAGGCGAGGCGAGTTGGCGCAGTTGCTCTCCACGAGCTGCGGAAGCGAAATGCTTGCTGGGAAACGGCTCGCTGGTATCTCGAGCTGAGCGCTCATTGGTGGTTTTTACCACGTGCTGCTGATGAAACTCTCCAATTGGCTGGCAAAAGTTTGTTGTTGTTTTGTGTCAGTTTTACGTCGCCACATCCATTCCCATTTTTCATCATTGTTCCACAATGTTTATCATCATGAAATTAATATCTATATATTTTATACTATACTGCTTACCGTTTTCATACTTTATATATCTTAGCATATTCATACACACTGTTCATACTGCTCACAGGCTGATATCTAGTGTATTCATACCCCACTGTTTATTCATCATTCAATTCATTCTATATGTTATTCTGTAGATTGTGTACATTACTTTCCACTTCACTGCTTGTTGCACCTGGTTAGAAGCTAAACTGCATTTCGTTCTCTCAGTACCTGTACTATGTGCAATAACAATAAAGTTTAATCTAATCTTGAGCAGGAACAAATGTATTTACTTAGTACATATCTGACATTAACGATTAAACACATTTGTGCATTCTTTATAAATGCAAACCGAGTCAAGCCGACTCCGGAGGTGGCGGTATGCACCTTAAAGTTGTTTGCAATCCGCCAAAAAACCGAGAGAAGAAGAAGAAGATGAAGAAGCCGTCTCCGAGCTGTCCGACTTCAGGCGAGCTTTTTGAGACCTCCCCCGGCTGCGATCGGCTACTCTCGTCTACTTTCGAGGCGAGCCGCAATGTGTCTCAAACAAGCCTACTATCCAGGGGATGCATGCAGAGCTGTCATTGGCTGAGATAAGTCCGGCCGTGCGTCACGCCTCCACCGTTCCCGGAAATGCATCCGCGGAGGAGCCGTGGAGGAACCATCAGTGTATCCTCGGTTATAGCTCCTCCAGAGAGCCTCCTCGACGCTCGATCCTCGGTGTGCATTTAGAGAAATGAGACGTCCTTCAAAATGGCGCGCTGAAATTCATTTCCGGGTCACTACCGGAGGACCGAGGAGTCGAGGAGTTGAGGAGGGGAAATTTGAGTATTGAGAAGCCTCTAGAATATCCTCGTGTCTTTTATTTTGAAATGTGTTCTTTAACTTCCGGTCCACCGGACTGCTTTTCTTCATTCGTCAAAACAAAACGGAATTTGAATGAAATTGTTATCAAAAACCAAAACCGGACAGTTTTTTTTAATTAGGTCTTCTTGTTATCCGTTTTTTTATTCATAAAACGGCTTTGGTTCCCCGTTTTTTTGTTTTTGATTTAAAACTAAAAAAGGCTGGTATTTTCGTTTTTTGGTTCAAAGGAAAAATCAAACTAACAAAACGTACACGGACCTTTTTTCAATTAGGGTTTCTCGTTTTCCGTCTTTTGATTCAGACAATAACAATGGGAAAAAGGCTTTGGTTTTCCGTTTTAAATAAACAACGAAAACACGGAAAAAGGCTGGTATTTCCGTTTTTTGGTTTAAACGAAAAATCAAACTGACAAAAGGTACACGGACCCTGTTAATGTACGCAATCAGACACTATCTGTCTCTGCGCTTGACCACAATGGTCCCCGCCAAAATGTCATACACAGTCCTGTTGTGATGGAAGTAGAGGAGGGTGATGAAGACGGGAAAGAGGAAGGCGTTGGAGAAGTTCTTATTAACTGCCCGCAGTGCAGAGCTGTGAAAGGAACAAGACAAAGATTCAGAATCCCCACAGAGATGCTCTACAGAGACATTGGTTTGTGATTTTAGACACGACAGTGGATTAAAACTTTGGCCACTCACGCAGAGAAGGAGACACGAGAGGACGGGACTACACGCACTCGGTTGGGTCGGACCAAAGTGGAGTTGTCACACGTCACCACGCACAGGCCCAGCAGGAACTTCCCTGGCGTGGCACCACCAGCTCCCCAAATACAGATGGTCTGATTGGAAAAGAAGGACACCATTAATACATTTAAAACAGGATGCATCTTTATGTGAGATATTGTTAAAAACCACAAAGGCGCTAATACAATAAACTGTACAGCAGTAAAGTGCTGAAGGTATTAATGAATGATATCATGCTGCAGAGGAAAAATGCTAGAAATATATTTTCAGGTCGACACAAACGAACCCTGCCAGATGGCATTCATCTGAGCTGAGGTGTCTTAATGTCCCAAGGCGGGCTCCCACCTGGGAAAACAAGCCACTGATGCAGAGTCGAACAAGAGACGTGAGACATGACTTCATCTCAGGCAACTATGCGCACAACGTTGCATCACTGTGCTCTGTCGGAGATAGTGTGGTGTTGTAAAGGCTGGGGCAGGCTCTTCTCATTAAACAAGAGCATGTTTGAGCTGGGAGGGAGCTCATACTGAATGAGGATTGGTAGTGTGTCATATATCAATATTCCAATTACTGTATAGAGACTATTCTGCACTGTTTCTATTATATTTGTATTTTATTTACTTGCACTATTTTATCTGTGTTATTGTGTTGCACTGTTGGAGGAGCCTGTGACCTAAGATTTCCATTGTCATAACTACACTGTGCACACATGACAATAAAAGCCTTGAAACTTGAAACATTAAAAAGACATTGGTTATAAATACTTAAGTAAGTACCATTAAAGACCACCAACAGATTTTTTAACATTCACTTTCCCTCCCTGTATAATTGAAAGATGTTACCACATTTACAAAAATATGTATGTGTATTTAATTTGGGGCATAAATCAACACTTATCAGTAATGGTGATACGACATCTTCTATCTAAACTACAAAACACTGAACACTTTCACTAACGAGTTCAAATGTCCATGCATTCTCAGATGTGAACTTTCCTGCTTGGCATTTTTCATCTAGCTTAAATATTTGTGCATGTTACATCCATATCACCATGTGATCATATGACTCACCTCATAGAAGCACACCAGCAGCCTGTAGACCAGAGCTACACAAATCATCTTATTCAGGTCATCCATGGACGTGTTCTCATCGATCTCCTCCACAATGAAGTAAGTAATGAACTTGGTAATGCCCCTTTAAACACAAGAGAAAGTATGCAGTAGTAGTGAGGATGGATCACCTGTGGAATGTTGAAACACCTTGGCACCAAAGCATGGATGCAAAATGTGTACTTTGCATAACTGAACCACAGCTACACTACAGTCTGGTTAGTCGAGTTTAGTTGTTGTTTATTTGTTCAACCTTTGAGTTGAAAAGGTCTGTTTACCCTGAACAGAGCATAACAGTTCCACTCACTTCATCCCACTCATATGCATGATCCACAGCACAATGGTGGCCTTCACACAAAACAGGATAAAGAAATCCATAGTCTCAGCCAGGAACCTCTGGAGAGGAGAGGGGATGATGTACTCCCGTCCTGTATGAAGAACATACAAAAACATAAGCATCGTATATACAGACGCATATGACTAGATCTCGAGAATGAGTCTAATGAGAAAGACTTGGGAAAGACTTTAAGCTCGTTTACTTAGTAATTAAGCCTGCTTCCCACAGACTCATGACCGAGCTTGCACACTACTGGAGTCTGAACAGCTTTTCGGCTGACGTAGGCCTTTCACTACCACAGAAATCTCACGGACAAACATGATCCATACCTGGCTGAGGAGGACTTCCATTCTGCTGCTGGGCTGTCCGGGCATCAGCGGCTGTCTGCTCCGTGTGGGCACCAGCTGGGTGGGGGTAGGATGCGGGGAAATTGAGGGGATATGGGTAACTGTACCGGTTTAGCGTGTCAAAGCCTAGCTGCGCACCGGCGGATGTTGAAGCAGTTGTACCCGGTGTCTGAGGGCATGTCCCCGGAGGAGGGAAGGGGAAGGCAGACAGAGACACCCAGCTTTGCCAATTGGAATAACCGCAGTGATACTGCCACATCCACTGCTGCAATTTTGCGCAGTATTCCGTTGTTGCGGTGCTCGGAGGCTGCTTCGCGTCACTTTCAGGGCCGTCAAGGCGGTTTTCACCCGCTGTAGTAGTCTCAAGCATGCCTGTCCCACTTCACAGCCTCGCCTTATTTGACAGAAAGAGATCTTTAAAAAAAATCGTCTTTACGCCGTCAGGTAGTATCTTCTTAGCTCCTCGCATTAGCTCCCAGCTGGTTACAAATACAGCAGCGCTAGCTAAGAGTGTTTGTAAATACAGGGATTTCCGGGACCGCTCAACGATGCCTGTTACTCTGCAGATTGGTTTCCTTGTTTAACATTTCAGTCAGTTAAAATAAACAACAACGAATCCTTTAAAATTAAAAATGTCTACCTTGTCTGTGCAGCAGATATTAGCAATATACGATAATCGTGTGATATTTCGCAATAACAACCCCCCTCTGTCAAAAATGGTATAATCCATTTAAAGAGGCCTCCTGTATATTTCACTGGGCCCATCTTTTACTTTTTAGCTCGTTGTAATCATAGACTGTATATATAAATGGACGTAGGGTCCGTGACGTCACCCATAGGATTCTGCAGAGTTGCCGTGAAGCCCTTAGTAGGCGGAGTCGGCCACTAACGGCTCGACGGTGACGTCAGAGTCTAACTCCCGCCTTCTCCAGCCTGCTCCAAATAAGGGCAATAAGAGGCGGTGCTGAGGCGGAGCCGAGGCGGGACAGGGCGGGACCTGCTGCCACCGAGCGTGACGTTCCAGACCTAGCTCAGGCTAAGAAGCTAAGCTAACATGCTCTCAGTATTAAGCTAACAACCTATGCTAACAACCCAGCTTGCGGTCACTGCTCCTCGTTCCCGGCATATTCTGAAGGTAAGATACCCTGTAACTTTACAAAACTTGTCCTTTTGATTTAAATGTTCTTGAACCTACACTATACAATTGTTTTTTAAGTGCTTCACCGTTTTTCAAATATAAATGTCATTTAACTAAACTTTGTAAACTAGCAGCGATATGGCCAGTGTTGCGTGAATTAAATGTGATTAATGAAATATGACTGTAGAAAAAGAAAGGTGCTTTTATATTGATTTAATTTTTTTTAATTTATTTCAGCATTAAGAAAAAAGAAGATTGCAACCTCCTCCACGCCAAACTGCACAACCTGTAAATTGATGGTCCTGGCTTACTTTACATGACTTCAGATGGTTGACATTACACACAAACATACTATACATATACATGTGTGCACAATTGTAGATAAACAGCACACAGTATATAAATATATATATATATATATATAAACTGTGTGCTGTTAATCCAGTGGTTCTCAATCTTTTTCTGTCATTCCCCACTTTGAACAGGTGGGCCTTTTCAAGCCCCACCTGTTCCTCATCGTTCCAATAAAATGGTAGGCCAAGCTTAAAATTGTCAAATGTATCGTTCTATAACAGGGGTCTCCAACCTTTTTTAGGATGAGGGCTACTTTCAAAAAATAAAACAAGTCGTGAGCTACTTTTACTCCTCTTTTTAGTTTTTTTGCAGTGTATATATTTAGCACATTTTAACATTATTATATGCTACCTTTAACTTTTGAGTGCTGTTTGGGTCTGTGGGACCCGTTTTCAGTGTTTACTAAAATAAAATGTATGCAATTTAATTATTTTAACCTGCTTTATTTGGTGGTGGACGTCACCTCCTCTAGGGGGGTCCTCACCTCCTCTAGGGGGGTCCGGGGGCATGCACCCCCAGGAAGATTTTTTTAAATGTTGAAGTTAAATGCATCAATCTGGTGCACTTTGAGCTAGGGCTGCTCAATTAATCGTATTTTAATCGCAATTACGATTTTGGCTTGCAACTATTATGAAAACAACATAATCGAAATAAAACGATTTTATTTATTTTTTAAATAGGTTTTTCAGTTGAATTATACTTAAAGTTCAGGGTAATCAACTGTTAAAAACATACTTTTCAAATTATTTTCTTCAATAAATTGATGTTTTTCAAAGTAAATAGTTAATCGTTTTTAATAATCGTGATAACAATTATTGACCCAAATAATCGAGATTATGATTTTTGCCATAATCGAGCAGCCCTACTTTGAGCCCAACATGAATTTATGGATACAGCTCTCAACACTCAGATGAAAGGGAGCTGTATACTTTTCAATAATCCAAACATCTTTAGAATATGATCACAACAAATCATTTAAACTTGTTTATTCTTATCTTATGTTACCTAGTTAGCATTCTTTCTTTTTATGTATGCATATTTGACTAATCCCTCCCCTTTTAAACTTTTTACTGTCCTATAGTACACATTGGAATGATTTCTTACTTTATTTTTTACAACTTTATTAAATAGATAAAGGTGTGCTCTCTCTCTTGCTCTCTCGCTGCACATTGCTTTTCTTCCCGACTGCAACGCTGTTGTGTGTGTCTGTTGCCCCTTTCACACCAGCGCCTTTTCAGCTCCGGCTCGGAGCTAGAGCCTGAAAAGCGCCGGGTTTTCCAGTTCACACCGGAGCTGCGCCGGCTCTTAGCTCCGGAATCCGCTTCATTTCCAGCTCCAAAAAATTGTCGGTCCAGAGGCAAGAGCTTTGGAGCTAAGAGGTGACGTCGCTTACGTCTCTCTTACGTCGAGGCGTGCAGGAAACTAAACCCACCTCCCATGGGTCGACTGTCATGCCTGCCTACAAGCAGTAGTGCCTATAAACACACTTTATAAAGTCAGGCAACACTAACCAGGCTTCGTGTGATTCTGTTTATTTGTGCCTTACTTTGACCATCCGTTCACTGTTATCGATCATTGTGGAGAGAGGCAGACGTGTTGTTTTGTATTATTGCAGCTATCGGATGCAAGTAGTCAGTTTAGCTTCGGTTGCTATGCCAACATCACCCGTTTTATACCAGAGAAACTTTCATAACAGCGTTGTGATACCAAACGGTGTCAATTCAGACTGACACACATTCACTTAGGCTAAGGGGAACTGGGGATATGCATCAGGTGCTTGTGTGAGTCGGACAGTGAATACTTTAGAGCGGCCGCTGCAGTGTGAGCTAACCGGGAGCTAACGGGAGAATAAACTCCCGTGGAAGAGCAGCCAATACTGCAGCGGTCGGTAAATGCTGCAGAAACACATTAATAAACAATGAACCACGGCACTCTGGAGAAAAGCATAAGGTTGGAGAAGTCGTTATTCAATTTATTCTGGCTTCGTGTGATTAAAAGCAACACGATCATCGACCCGACGCAGTTGTTGTTGTTGTTGTGAGCTGCCGTTGGGGGGCAAATCAGCGATATAAACGGTGACGTCATGACGCAGCAAGGGCAGCTCTGGGGCGCCAGTGGGCGGTGTGTACAGAGCGGGAGCTGAAAAGGGAAATCGGAGCTGAACCAGAAAAGCTCCCGCTCGGAGCTAGAAACTGAAAAGCGCTGGTGTGAAAGCCGCATGTGAGAGCCTTTCACGTGTGTATGAGAGATTTTTACCAGTGGCGAGCCTGTCTGAGGGCCTAAGATATTCTACAAAATAATATTTAAAAACATTAAAACAAATTATATTTTTCTTTATATATTTTTTTTAAATATGTTTTTAGTAATATTTGTCATTAGTTTTACCAAAAATAACTTGATTAAATTGTATTTAAAATAACATTTCCAAAGAAATAAATCCTTTGAATCTGCCTATTCAGTTTCTGTTTGAATGTGAAGGGTTAAATGAAAGAAGCTCCTCTCTGCGAGTCTGTGAAGACAGGAGCTGATTGGACGTCCAGCTATGATTTCACAGAGGGCCAGCTATAGTAACTGAACGAGAGAGTGATGTCAAATGACAGTACACTTGAACAATCATATCTTCCCTCTAAATGGGTGGGCTTTATTATCGCGGACTTTATGACAAGTTCCGCCCGCTGTGAAACGTTTCTTGTTTCCATAGCAACAACAACTGTCAACAGCATAAACTCGCCTTCAAAATAAAAGCATGCCAAATTACACTTAAGACATACAACTGCAACGAAAGTAACAAACACAATGCAATATCCTTTTCAATTTCAAAGAACACAAATTGGGTTATCTACAGGTGTTGTTTTGTGTGGTAGAGGGTCGCTTTCATTGATGCGTTTTGCACCCCGGGCGGGCCGTTGTTTTTTTAGTGTGAAAAAAAAAAAAAAAAGTATTTTTTTTTTAATAATTGTATTTTTTTTTCGCGACCCACCGATCACATCTCTGCGCCCCACACTTTGAGAAACGCTGTGTTAATCTGTTTTTTGAGGTTTTGCTCTCTTGTTACTTTTAACCATACAGGTGTGATTTCATAGTTATTTTGTATGTTATTGTCAAAGGAACAAAATGAGCAACCCTGTATACTTAATTTGATATTCCTCATTATCTGAAGCATTTGTTACTCTCATTTATTTCCCTCCCATAGTGACTGTATGGATAATCGGAGACAGCTATGTCCGGCGTGGAGCCCAGAGAGCTATAGAGACCATCGGCAGCAACCTTGGCCTCGACCTGAGGGTGTGCTGGTTCGGTTGGGGTGGACTGCGCTGGAGAGGTGTCCTCCCTTTCTTTTCCTACTCCCTGCGAGGAAGAGCAGTCCCGGATGTCCTCCTCATCCACTGTGGCGGCAATGACTTGGGGGATGTGCCCAGTGTTCAGTTGCTGAACCAGATGAAGGAGGACCTGCACCAGCTTCACCATCGGCACCCTGGCATGAAGATCATGCTCTCCCAGAGGCGCCGGTGGAGGGCTGGTGCAAATCCTGTCAAAATTGACAAGGCCCGGAAGTTTGTTAACAGTGTGATTGCTTCTTTTGTTCATAGCCTAAATGGTGTCATTGTTGACCACTCCAACATTAGACATGACAGTCCTGGGCTGTTTTTGCGAGATGGAGAAATGATTTTTTTTTTTAAGTCACCAGCCAATTGCCTGAAAGACCACCCCCAAAGACTGTGAACTGCTAACATGTCAGTATCACTGTCTTTGGATTTGGCCTTTAGAGTATGTATTCTAAGGCCCTTGCTAAGCCCAGACTGTCATGGCTGATGTTGAGTTAGATATTACATCTGTAGCCATAACACTGTTAACATGGCTGCTCTTCCTCTTCCCCACATCCCACCCCCCCCTCTTCCCCCAATGGACTCTGTAGCTCTCCAGGCCCATGCTGGGCATGGCTGTCTTTCAAACCTTTTATTTTGTATTTGTTATGATGTTTTTTGTTATTTTATTTGTTAAAATAATTATGTATTTATGTAAATATTGAAAATAAATTACATTCATATTTTCACTTCTTTTGTCTACTGCTTACTGAAAATGTTAGCTATCACATCCAAATTGGACTATCAAATGAAAGGATAAGCTTACCATATAATACAGAAAACATTACACATTAAGGCTCAAATCTCTTCCCAAGCCGGAGCAGTCTGAAAAGAGTCCCAAGTTTAAAAACACAAAATCTTGACAATGAATACTACGCTGTCATTTATCAGTGACAATGCAAACAGGAAGGTCTCCCCTAGTCCCATGTATTTTGGCATAAAATATGTCATAAGCATACCATAGACTGTAATTATGAAGTGCAATACCCACAATCCCAACAGGGTTGCAACGTCACAGAAGATAATACCTTTTAGAGAGTTTCTAAATTGTTCAGTATGCAGATAAATATTTGTTTTACAATACAAACATTTTTCGCCATAAATGCTCCCACATGTTGTGAGCATCAACTTTAAATCTTTTGTCAACAAATAAAAAACATCTTAATTTCCTTTACGACAACATTTTGTTTACAACACCACTACAGTACATTAACAATAAGCATAGGAAAATGATAAATGTCAACATTTAAGATTGTGCTTTTACTCTTTATTTAATCAGATCTATTTCACATTGAAAGTTACATCTTGCATTTTATGAAAAGTAAAGGTTTTGAATCATTTTATGACTTAAGTACACTAGAAAATAAATTAAAGATGTGCAACACCTGTATCAGTAATTAAAATGATATAACTTATGTACAGGGTTGGGAGGGCTACTTGCCAAAAACACAACCAGTAACTTCATGTGAGTATCAAGATATAAAAGTAATGTAACCTGATAACTTTATTTTTGTTTTGGATTACCTCAATATCAAATGCAATGCAAATAAACACAGGAGAGAAGAAATATGAATATGATGTGTTTACTGAAATGTATAATAATACCATAAAGCAGATTCAGGCAGTAGGTACAGATTCACAATTAAAGTATTAGCCTACAGAACAGTACCGCTTCCAGAGAAGAGATACCATTTGATAATTTTACAACAAGCACTATATGCTCTTTTTAGGTTTTGAATAAGATTGTAATCCTGAGTTTCCCTATTATTAGAAAAGTAAAACTAATCCGATTACATCTTTTCCTATGTATCTAAGGATTACACTTCCCTTTTTCTCTATACGATCTTGATTCATGTTAGATGTAATCCATTACTGCCTAAGCCAATACAAGTCATCACTTTTGGAAAATTGTCTCAAGTTATAAATGATGCCTTCAATCTCTTTCATGTGGAGAAGACATCCCATTGGCCGAGGCGTTGCAACTTCCCTCAAGCGTCCTACATGAAAGAAAGATCACATGTTAGAAATGTGTGCACAAACTATTCAGTACTTGGTTTAAAGCCCAAGTGTGAGAGTGAACAGAGGCGGAGTCTGTTTGTTGGCTGCTGCTACCCAAACCAACATCCTCCTCACAAGCATTGGCTGTTGGAATGTCATTACGCTCCACATGTGGAACAACAAAGGCTTCTTCAGGCGTGCCTTGTATCATAATGATATTGCTCTGATCAGCAGCAAGACTGTTTTCACCACAACCATGGTCTCCATCTGCAACCTCCTCCTTGCTGTTAACAGTCGAACTAGGAGTGTCACTTACCTCGTCATTGCTACTCACCTGCTTCTCCTTCCAGGCTGTTGTTCTTTGGTGAAATACAAAATGGTGGGCACTGCAGTGTTTTTCAGGCATCTCCTTCCCTAATAAAAATAATAAACAAAAACACATAAAATAACTTTTTGAGGTATTCAACTTTCTTTTGAATAATGTTGTTTTAAATGTAAGAGTGCATTATAAAAGACAATAGAGGGCCAACATGTTAACTATGCAGTTAATCTATTCAACAATTACGTGTTTCCAAGATTCAGATTCAAAGGATTTATGTCATAGCACATAGGCTACAGTGTAGGAATGGCAATGCAAATCATCTGTCCCGAGCTCCCCCAACAATGCAACAGTTATATAAGACATAAAACAATAAAAGAAATTCAAAATTAAATTAAGAATAATAAATTAGTGCAGGCAGAAATCTATATATACGTAAATATAATAAGACATATGCAAGAACAGAATGTAAAGATAAATATTGTATAGTAAAATTAAATTAAATCTTTTTTTTTTTATAGTGATAGCTGTTAAGATAAATAAGTTATAAGATGACAACAGATGAAAGAATGTTGCTATTAAAATAATGTAAAAAAAGGTAATATAATTCATCTGTTTTTAACATAGAGTATGTGGGGGAAATGGCAATTCTCTATCTATGATAAAGAGTCTTTGCATAAATTGAAGAGAAATGTGATGGTTTGCAAAAAAAAATCGATTTCTATGTTTCTATACTTAACTGGGAAAATCTTAATTTGGCCTTTAATCAAAAGAACATTACTCATCACTGATGTGCAAGCTGTGCCATAACAATTATTTAGCATTGTATGATGTATAACATGTATTTAACTAGTAACAACAATTTACACTCACAAATGGAACCAAGTTATTATTATTTTTAAAAAGGATCTGTACCCATGAGTCCGTGCTGAAGGGATGACTCTCAAAGTGTGCACTGCACAGGCGAGAAGAAACGTTGGGGGTCCATGTATTCCTCCGGATCTTCAGCACCCACTGGTCCAGCCTGTCTGGATCACCTAAAGGAAACCTTTATTCAAAAATACATGAAAACCGACCCAAAGACAACAGGAGGGTTAATGCCATATTCACTTAATAGCGCATGAACAACTTTTACAAATATTTCTATATAGTCTGTGTTGGTAAATGTAATCTGGGTTGCACATTTCCTGCTGAAATACATGCCTACCAAGTTACTGCGTGGCACTTTGGTTTTGATAAAACAGTGTAGTTCCACTATATAAGCGTTACATTCATAATCAAATAAGACAATATGCAAGATAAATAGCTATTTGTTGTTATTCTTAATGCTTGTCATTCACACGTTAATAAAATAAAATAAGTACCGATACATAGCAGAACAATTGTGGCTTTGTTCAACATCATTTATTTAACTAATACTATAGCGGGCTGCAGGCGAACCAATTCCGCGTTTCGCTGCATTCCTTGATCTCCAGTTATAACGCCGGTGTTGCAGTATAACGTGAGTCATGACAACTGGCGACATTCTATTATTTTCGTCATAGGAATCCGGGGCATTGAGGACCCATTGTTGACTTACCATGTCGATCGCCTCGTTTGTCGTTTACGTTCATCTTTTGCTATATCTGCCTTCCTAAGATCACTTTGATGCACATTCAGTACTCGTATGTGAGGTTGTGGGTGAGAGGTGGATATCGTGACGCTTACAGGGAGGTATCGAACATTACAAAGTAGATGACTGTGTGGATGCCTGTTCAAAATATTGCAAACTTGAATAAATCATTTAAATTATATATTTGTGTCCGACTTTCATTTGTACATCTTTCTTAATGTGATGTATAGTAGCTCTCATAGCGGTCCATACCTTCAGACAGCCTAAAAGTAAAACACAAGTAGTTTATTCACAGCCCGAACGCTCATCGAGATGACTGGATCACTCATGACAGGTTGTGATCAGCTCCGATTAAATTGTGATATCAATGCTGTAGCTATTCTCCAGGGAGCACGTTTTTTTATGAAATACCTGTATCCCTCTCATCACAACAAGACTCTACACTGTGCAGGAAAAACAATTACATACATGAAAATAACCTTGATGCATGGGAATGAATGGGTAAGAAGTTGTATTTATTTCCTGACCAACATTTGGCTGGAAGACTGGGATACACTCTGGATTGGTTACCTCTACATCACTGGGTGAACACTCTCTATAACAGATATTATAAATGTTTACTTTAATTCACCAAACTTGCATGTCTTTGCATTATGGGAGGACACTGGAGCAGTTGAAGAAACTTCTGAGCATGGACTCTAAACAGAAAGGAAAACAGCTAAGATCTAAAACTATACATTGCTTGCTTAATGAAATGTAAACAACTTCATTACTGCTTACTCTGGATGAGTGATGTAAAATGTTTGTCAATATTCTAACATGTCTTTTTTCTGTTTATTTTAACATCGAGTGCACTGGGTGCACTATGTGGTACCACACGTACTGTGTTGGGGATTCCTCTGTCAATGCAGATTTCTTTTGTAAAGGCTGCACTTCTTAGACTTAGACACACACACACACACACACACACACACACACACACACACACACACACACACACACACACACACACACACACACACACACACACACACACACACACACACACACACACACACACACACACACACACACACACACACACACACACACACACACACACACACACACACACACACACACACACACACACACACACACACACAGTTTATTATTTCTGTTGGCAAAATCCTGAATGTCCTCTTCCAATATGAGAGTAACATGATAACAAAGGTATCCCAGCTGTAGCTGTGAACATGACAGGATGTGTGATAACCTAGAAGAGCATCAGGACTGTTTGAGGCATATGATAGCTATGTGATTAACATGATGATTCAGCCTCTATGGAGATAGACATATGACAAGCATGCTCATTTCTGACGTGGAGCTAATCTGAAGTAAACATTGAATACTGCTTTCTATTCCTCCATCTTGTGACTGTGTGACTGCCTCTCTTGGATATCAGCATGTGAAGGACACTGTTCAGGAACTAGTTGATGCTCTGCATGTGATGACTACTTCCATTCTGGAGAGGATCACAGATACATGGATCCTGAGGTTGAAGCTCAAGCCGGTGACCAGTGAGATTGTTCTAACAATTTCCAATAAATGTTATTCTGAAACATAACTATCACTGTTGTCTTTCCTTCTATAAATGAAGCCAAAAATATGTCAAGCTGGCGCTTAGCCCTCCAAAAAGTGCATGGTTGCAACTTAGACAGTTAAGCATTTTATATCAGTGGGTCCTCATGGTGCAACACGGAAGGCAGACAGAATTGCAGACACAGGTGTCACATGAACTTTAAATGTTCTGGAAAGTTCCTTATACAGCTTTAGCCTTTTGTATCTCATGAAGTCCCTAGGTGACACACACTGAACAGTCTGGTGGGTTATGGTCCTTGTCATTTGCTTTTGTGTTCCCATAACAACATGTCCAAGATGTCCATGTGCCAGGCTAACACATGTGACAGAACTAGCTACATTTGGAAAGGTTTTTTGTTGCTAAAGTTAACATTCAAGTCATTTAAGAATAAAAATGCTTACATGACATGTCATTTGTTAAACATTAAGCTGTCTTGGGCTCTTTTCTGATTCTGAGTACATATAACCTGTTGTAGAAACATTTATTGATGAAATTGATATGAAACTAATGGCATAAATATTGCTGTGACACTGATGTCACATCGGGACATTAACCCTAAACATTCACAGTAAACCCGGAGTGACGTAGATGCACAATTACAAATATGATTATGATCTGCTCAGTTAATTTAGCTGATTCAATTATATTTAGTTAACATATTCTTTATTATTCAATTCAAAGTATGTTCAAACACATGTAAACCAAAAAAATCATCCTCATTAATGAAGTTATAAATAAGAGTTACTTTACCATTAAAGCCCAATGTGACATATATGTCACATTTCAGATATTTGACACTGGGGGGGTTACTTGTCAGAAATGTGTTGTCTATTTAGTCTAAATGACCTTCCCCTTAATTTCCCCAAAAGTAGAAATGGGTCCGGGTTCTTAAGGGTTAAACGTATAGGCTTAAAGGCATAATATAACTACTGTATTATATGTATTCAACTTGTGCCCCGCTGGACTTACGTTTCTGTGGTTGACCGTTACTGTGACATATCAGTATAGCCACGGAAGATAGTTTGTGTGTTTCATTCCCATGCATCAAGGTTATTTTCATGTATATAATTGTTTTTCCTGCACAGTGTAGAGTCTTGTTGTGATGAGAGGGATACAGGTATTTCATAAAAAAAACGTGCTCCCTGGAGAATAGATACAGCATTGATATCACAATTTAATCGGAGCTGATCACAACTTGTCATGAGTGATCCAGTCATCTCGATGCTGCTTTCGGGCTGTGAATAAACGACTTGTGTTTTACTTTTAGGCTGTCTGAAGGTATGGACCTCTATCAGAGCTACTATACATCACATTAAGAACGATGTACAAATGAAAGTCGGACACAAATATATAATTTAAATGATTTATTCAAGTTTGCAATATTTTGAATAGGCATCCACACAGTCACCTACTTTGTAATGTTCGATACCTCCCTGTAAGCGTCACGATATCCACCTCTCACCCACAACCTCACATACGAGTACTGAATGTGCATCAAAGTGATCTTAGGAAGGCAGATATAGCAAAAGATGAACGTAAACGACAAACGAGGTGATCGACATGGTAAGTCAACAATGGGTCCTCAATGTACACGCCCCGGATTCCTATGACGAAAATAATAGAATGTCGCCAGTTGTCATGACTCAAATTATACTGCAACACCGGGCTCCGCCGCTGGCCGAAGCTAACGGAGCCGCAAAGGGCTAGCTACGGCTCCGGTTAGCTTCGGCGGCGGACTCCGGCGGCCACCACTGGGATAATTGGGTCCCCTTTTAACATTTGCTCCCATTTAGCATTATGGGAGTGATAGCCATAGACTATAAAAGTCTTACCCAAGGCTGAATCATAAACTAAACTGTATATATATACACATGTATAAAGGGTTACGTCCTTAGCTGGCTAATAAGCTACATAACAAGCTAAGCTAACAAGCACACAAACACCTGCTAACGGGGTTAACATGTATAATATTATCATTTTACTCACCGAAAAAAGCTGAGAGTAGACTTCTTGGAAGTTCTGTTAGTACATTGAAGCGCACAGCACGACATCTTAATTGTCTGGTATATCACCACGAACATGGCTAAAGCTAAAGGGTCAAGGTACTATGACTAACTAACGTTGTAGCCTCTATGGTTGTAGCCTAGCAGAGTGGACAAGTTGCTGTTAGCTGACAGTGAGGCATGTACGTGTCTATCAACGTGACCACGCCCTAATTAATGCAACAATGTTAAGACCTAATATAAATAAAAGGGTCGTGTTAGAAAACAATTCACTCACAGATCCATAATCATGAAGGTGGAATCTAACTATATCGATAATAAAAATGTATGGAGCCAGGGACAGAAATATGTTTTTTTCTGCTGTAAAGTTGGGCATTTTAACATGGGGGTCTATGGAAATTGCTCCTTTCTGCAGCCATCGCCTATCGGCCAATATATGAACTGCAGTGTGTGGCACTTCCGTATTGGCTTCCCGGCTGTTCCCCAGAGTTTGCCGCTTGGGTTGTAATAAAGTACTTTTTATTACACCATTTTCTTTTGAAAAAGTGTTCCTATTACTGCTTCATTTTGGTAACAGGGTCATTTTTTTCATAGTAATAAATAATAATAAATAGTTGATTTACCTACTTTTTAATGTTCTATTCTATAAAGGACATATCTAATTTGATAAAAAACATTTTGGTCAGGCTCAGGCACCTACATCTTTATATATATAGATATATTAATATAGTACCGCTGTGATTCAGCTGCACTTATCGGGGGTGCCATTCCTATACAAATGCATGCCATTACTTTAAGTAATATACGTATAATCCTAGTGTACATAATATACTAGATAATATACCCATCAGTGTTTCCTTAGGATTTTATGCAACAGTTTGTGTTGTGCCTATAGATCTATGGTGGTGATAATTTATGATATTATAAAAACATTATTATAATGTTATAATAGTAATAAAATAATATAACAATAAATAATATAATATTAATATAATATTAACAAATGTTTATAAGTAAACAATACTTATATGTCCACCCTGTTAGGATGTTGTCCAACCTGTTAGTTGAATAAGCCTAACAGGGTGGACACTAACAGGGTGGACATTTTGAGCAAAAGTTAGCCTTTACCCTGCCTGTGTTATATATTATATCACTTTTTAAAATAATAAAATTCGATGAATATCCTTCATACTTAGCAGTGGCGACTGGTCATTAGGAGCAGGTGGGGCACACATTATTATTAAAATAATGATTACAACAAAATGCAAAAAATAAATTAAAAAATATATAAAATATATTTTAAGATCATGTTTAATCATCTGATTCGTCTGTACATTGCTGTTTTAGTCTGTGCTCTTCTAATTAGTGTCTACAGTGTGCCTATTGAGCTGTTTAGAGCCATGTGGGACAAAACCTGATCCTGCCCCTCCCTCTGACTGTCTAAGACTCTAAGTGAACGGTGACTGCAAAAACTACACTGCGCATGCTCAGAGTATTTTCCTATTTAATGTGTGTGGCAAAAAATAATGACCATAGGGGCAAAGTGCTGCCATCCCCACCATACGTCATCTCACATAATTCAGAGCTGATTGGCTGTAAGTACGTGTGTCGCGAAAAGTGTGGTGTGTGAATAGGAGGAGAGAGAGCGGGGCTGCAGTCGGATAGTTTAAAAATCAGCTCCTAAATTCTAACCCTATCGTCTATTCCTTGACCTCTGAGTGAAACGTCACGGGGTTAAGGGATAGTGG
Organism: Pseudochaenichthys georgianus; assembly: GCF_902827115.2. NCBI lineage: Eukaryota > Metazoa > Chordata > Actinopteri > Perciformes > Channichthyidae > Pseudochaenichthys > Pseudochaenichthys georgianus. Next base: position 23,795,091 of record NC_047513.1, on the reverse strand, counting down.
ATAGGAGAATTCAAAAGGACTTAGGAGAAGAGACTGCGGTACTTTAGAGAATCCGAATGCACTTTCACTATCCGATGTGTTTATGATGCGCCAGCGGACGTCATTGTGTGCGTCTGCTGCTGTGGGGAAACTATGGAAACCACAGTTTTCTATACAGCGAACTACAACATAAATGTTTAATAAGAACGAGGGACTACTGTAAACTCATCTAGAGACTCTGCACCGTGCTCTGATGCTGCTGCTTTGCTTTATGAACGTGGACAACAGAGAAACATATTCTTCATGACCAAAGTTGGAATTGAAATAAAAAAGGAAAGTGAAACTTATGCTCGTCACCCTCTCCCTCCGGTCCACATTAATACAAATGATCCCAATACGTATGATTGTATGAACTAAAGATCTTAAAATCAATACAAATGTATTTATTATAAACGTTAGTCCATAACATCTATCACTGTATATCACCATTCAAACATCTTTTAAAAGTTGAACAAACCCCACACAGCTCAGTAAAGACTGAAATGTTGACTTTATTTGATAATTTCAGTAAAAACTAACGTTCATATTTCTCTTTTTGATTATAATACTGATGAACGTTCAGAACAAAGCACTTTGGCAACTTACCACCTATGTTTTAAAATGCTTAATAAGCACCGTAACTTTCATGATATAATTTCTCGGTCATAATCGGTTGTTTCCGTGAACGGCCGACTGTTGAGTGACGGCAAATGCTGCGGCTGCAAGGCATTGTGGGGCAGCATTTTCGCTTCTCCTGTCGGTTAGGGAGGTCCAGTGGTTCCTAAGCTAAAGGAGGTTATAAAGGAAGTTTGAAACCTCCTTTCCTATCATTCTCATCATTTTCGAGAATTCGAACGGCACTTATCATGGCTGCCACTGAGGGACTTCCGGGTCATTTCACTCCTTTAGGAATGTTCCTAAGCTAAATGGACTATTCGACTTCAGCCCTGCAGTGAGGCGTCCTAAAACCAGGAAGTAAGCTGCGCATGGCTTCCCTCCACAAAAAAGCAACGAGATTTTTCCATAGGATTTTAGAAAATAGCTCAAAATAAGATCTGTGGGAAACGTAGCTGTTAGATAAATGTACGTTTTGTTCAGCCGGATAATATCCACATGTCTACCCTACTTTTATCATTTTCGAATCAAAAATCTATTGATTAGATTAAATTTATGATAGACTTTTGAAACTACAAGAAGATAAGGAGGACTTTAACAAAAAAGTAATAGAGATTTTTGTCCAGAAGGATAGGCACATGGACTTAATCTTCAAGTCAAGGTAAGACTGCAATTTTATTGAAAATGGGATCTTACTAAGAGAGAACAATTCAATATTTAAATGATAAGATTACATTTTTTTGGGTATCCTTCTGTAGAACTGTCTGTTTAAAATGAATTGAAGCATCAGACAAAAAAAGCTTTTGAAAATAATATTATATTGTTAGATTGTCGAACCTCAGATTGAGGAGGAACAATGCGGATTCCGTCCTGGTCGTGGAACGACGGATCAGCTTTTTACTCTCGCAAGGATCCTGGAGGGGGCCTGGGAGTACGCTTATCCGGTCTACATGTGTTTTGTAGACTTGGAGAAGGCGTATGACCGAGTTCCCAGGGAGTTACTGTGGGAGGTGCTGCGGGAGTATGGGGTGAGGGGGTCTCTACTCAGGGCCATCCAATCTCTGTACTCCCAAAGCGAGAGCTGTGTCCGGGTCCTCGGCAGTAAGTCGGACCCATTTCCGGTGAGGGTTGGCCTCCGCCAGGGCTGCGCTTTGTCACCAATCCTGTTTGTAATATACATGGATCGGATTTCGAGGCGTAGTCGTGGAGGAGGGGGTCTGCGGTTCGGTGGACTAAGGATTGCACCACTGCTTTTTGCAGATGATGTGGTTCTAATGGCTTCATCGGTCTGCGACCTTCAGCACTCACTGGATCGGTTCGCAACCGAGTGTGAAGCGGCTGGGATGAGGATCAGCACCTCCAAATCTGAGGCCATGGTTCTCAGCCGGAAACCGATGGACTGTCCACTCCAAGTAGGGAATGAGTCCTTACCCCAAGTGAAGGAGTTCAAGTATCTCGGGGTCTTGTTCTCGAGTGAGGGAACAATGGAGCGTGAGATGGGCCGGAGAATCGGAGCGGTACTGCAGTCGCTTTACCGCACCGTTGTGACGAAAAGGGAGCTGAGCCAGAAGGCAAAGCTCTCTGTCTACCGGGCCATTTTCGTTCCTACCCTCACCTACGGTCATGAAGGATGGGTCATGACCGAAAGAACGAGATCGCGGATACAAGCGGCCGAGATGGGTTTCCTCCGCCAGGTGGCTGGTGTCTCCCTTAGGGATAAGGTGAGAAGTTCGGTCATCAGGGAGGGACTCGGAGTTGAGCCGCTCCTCCTTCGCGTCGAAAGAAGCCAGTTGAGGTGGTTCGGGCACCTAGTTAGGATGCCACCTGGGCGCCTCCCTAGGGAGGTGTTCCAGGCACGTCCAGCTGGGAAGAGACCAAGGGATAGACCTAGGACCAGGTGGAGGGATTATATCTCTTCGCTGGCCTGGGAGCGCCTTGGGATCCCTCAGTCAGAGCTGGTTGATGTCGCCAGGGAAAAGAAAGTTTGGGGCTCTCTGCTGGAACTGCTACCCCCGCGACCCGACCACGGATAAGCGGGAGAAGATGGATGGATGGATGGTAAACCTGAAGAGTCAGTGCCAGTGCCTCACCAGCCATGAACCTCTCTGCAGAAGCTTATATATAGACATCTGAGTTTTTTGTGCCCCACCACTTTTGTACATATAGAAACGCCACTGCATACAGGGTACAGTGATGGGTTAATGCTTTAAAGTTTGTCACAAATCTTAGTGCACTGTGATAGGCGGCATCTAACTTGACCAGGCAATTGGCAGGTGCATTCATATACATCAAATCACCATAGTCCAGCACAGGTAAAAAGGTCACAGTGACTAGCCTTTTCCTGGCCTCAAGCGAGAAACAGGACTTGTTCCTGTAGAAGAACCCTAGCCTAACTCTCAGCTTTTTAAGCAGGTTATTGACATGAAGTTTAAAAGTGAGACAATCATCAAGCCAGATACCAAGGTATCTCTGGTGTCTTTTTAGCTTTAGAAAAGAGCATTACCTTGGTTTTCTCAACATTTCAAAGAAGCTTTAGTTCAGAGAGCTGAGTCTGAATAATGTTAAAAACAGCCACTATAGGCTCCACTTCCATGTATGATCAAAGTGACAAGGCAGTTCCTTGAACTTGACATTTTAAATAAATTGCAATTTACGTATAAAACCATTTTTTATTTAGTACCATTGCAAATACAATCTCTATTTATTCAACATATATAATGAATGTGAGTATTAGGTCAACGTCATGTATTTTGGTGTCTGCAAAAGTAAGTGACAGCACTTCCACCTTTTCTGTAGAAGGACCTAAATGCGTCCTATTTTTGGTCGGTAGCTTTGCTGTAATTGTTGTAATGTTGTATGTATTAATTATATAGGTCATTTTTAATTATATGTCTTGTTTATTCATGTGTGACTTGTGTTTTGGTAGTCTATAACACAGGTATTACTATAGCTCCCCTGTTTTTGGTATGGATCTAAGGGGAGGGCTATAAAAAGCTGCTCTTTGTGGCAGTGCAGTGAGTTATTGAGGGCATGGCAGTAGAATGTGCTGGGAGTGACTTCTACATAAGTGTTAATAACTTTAAATAACCATAGTGTGGTGTTTGCTGTATCTCCTGCCTAGTTTTGTTTGTGACCTCCTCCCTGATAAGTTTGACCAAGGAAAGCCATTGTAAATTGTATTGCTAACAAAAGGTGAACTTTTCCACTCTGAAAAAGGACTATTCTCAATTATCTTCCGTGGTTAATAAGCAATTCCAAACCAGATGATCATGTACACATATTATTTCACAGCTCTCTGTGTATATAATGTTGTTCACAGCAGTGTGAGTGTGTTGTCACTCCATCAGCCTGTCTCTCCAATTACTGCTGTTTGTCTATGGTGAGACAACATGAAGGCATTTGGCCTCTCCCGCTGACAACCACCATGAAAGGACAGATAACACACTCCTCCTTTACACAAGACTGGCAGCATCTCTCTCCTTCCATCTTCATCACTTCCTCTCACACACTCTGTTACACTCCTTCACTCTGTCTCTCCATCCCCTTTCTAGCCCTCTACCAAGCTGTCGTTCACTGGCTGCAGAAATCTCTATTACAATCTCTTATCCAGTTATCTACCCTGTCCTTCACTACTCTCTCTTTCGCTCCCCCTCTATCCCTCTCCCTCTTTTATCCACACTGCATATCCTCTTCCCTCCTGAGTGTTAATGAAAAGTTGTGATATGTTTACCATATTGCAGCACAGTTTAGTGGAACACTTCATTTTAGTTTTCATAAGGGTGGCAAGCACACTTACACACACACACACACACACACACACACACACACACACACACACACACACACACACACACACACACACACACACACACACACACACACACACACACACACACACCACACACACACACACACACACACACACACACACACACACACACCACACACACACACACACACACACACACACACACACACACACACACACACACACACACACACACACACACACACACACACACACACACACACTGATAAGTGCACAGAGCCAGTTAATTAGAGCTCGAGGCCCTTCTCTCCTAATTAAAAAGCCCCTGGACACGGGTGTGTCTGCGAGCTGCTTCTAATTAAGCCCCAGCGAGCTGATTTAACTAATTAGCTAAAAGCTTGATGTCGGACACCAAAGCATTCGAGCCCCCGTGGAACACAGGAAGTTACAATGTTCCCACATTGTCCCTGGCAACACTTTCATTTCCTGGGGCATTAATCACCAGAGTAACAACTGTCGCCATAGTTACTTCCATACGGGAATGGAGGGATTGGAGGGGGGGTAAATTGTATCCCTGAAGGTGAGAGGTGTAGACCATACATATGTGAGCTCTGGGGCAATTGGAACAATATGAGTCTGAGTTCACAGCCAGCAGGTAGGAGTGGGAAGGGGTGGTGTGAGAATTGGAAGTGCGTCAACATTTATATTATCAAACAGCTAGCAATAAAGCTGTTATTGTATAACAAACCTCTGTCTGATATATTCATCAATTAATAACCTTAACCTGTCACACATATTGGCTGCGGAAACGTAGGATTTAGTTTAACTTTGGTTTAATGTTCTCTGCTCTGTTCATCGTTTCTGAAGGCAATGATACCATGGTGGTAACTGAAGTATGTTGGTGTCTTGGAAAGGAGCAACAAACACGAAAACCCTGAAAATGAACAGTAAAGATATTATCAAAACTGAAGTTGTAAGCATACATCACAGTCAACCCCGAGCCTGTTTTTCAGGTTTCAGGCTCGAAAATAACATTCTCAGAACAAATGACCATATCTTCCCTTCTAAAAGGGTTAAATTAATAATCTTTTTTCTCAAAGTAATGATAAACCTGTGAGTTGGATGTAGAAAAGTCAGATTCAATATAGATGTTTTTTATTTTAAAGAAAATTCAGATTGAACATGGTAAAAAACTGTAAATTATAGTGTCTGTCCAAAAAATATGTTGTACTAATAGTGAAAACTAACCTTGGATGATGGGTTAGTAGACTAAAATCTTTAGGAATCCAAAGTACAACATATAATAAGTACCCTGTATCAAGATTGATGCAAAACAAGTGATATTTGACCTTTTTTAGACAGATTTAGCAAAAATAAACCTCTTCTGGGGCCATTTGGGTGGATTTTCCATATCTCTGGCCCCTTGCTGGATTTTGACATGTGACATCTCTTTCTGACCGTCAGAGCCAATGGAATCGAGGGGAACTCCCACATAGTCCTTATTTGGTAATGTGTGTCTGTGTGAGACTACCGCATAGCCTAGACCGGAAACAGCAATGGTAGATACCATTAGCAGCTAACTTTTGCTCTGCGATTTTTACATACAATGGAATTATGGATTATAAATGAAATAATTTGTTTATACAGAGACGTTAAAAACCTATGGATTAACCCATTCAGCCGCGTATTTTCTCGTTTTAATGCCATTGAACACGTCTTTTGATCAGATTGACAGCTACGGTGAGACGATCTCCCCTAGAAGCTCCGTAAAGGTACGTGTTGTGATGTCTGTGTTTGCTTCCCCTGTCGCGAGTCCGGATCACTCAGTGATGATACTATATACCTAAATAATCTGTGGAACCTCAGCTTTAATCGGATATCTTGTATGTGCAGCTACGATAAGTATTAAGGGTATCTTTTATCTTGAGTTCTGTGCCAATGTCCATTAGCATTTTTCGCTAAGGGGTCATTTAGATGCTTCTTATGAGACTTGTGTTTTGTTTTGGTAAAAATGGTTTGTATCGTCAGTTAGCTGAGATTATTCCCGTTAATCTGGTATAACACATTAATAGGTTCTTAAATAATAAGATCCCCTGAGACACAGTGTCGTGGGAAAAAAACAGGGTCCCCGCCAACGGGGACCTTGTGGTTTAACCAACCTGATCTCACCAGAATGCGTGACTCCACCACGACTCCTTAACACCACAATGCGTGGTTTAGTCACGAACTTTGTTACATTTGCGTGTCGGCACCACGCAAACAACCCCAATGTAAAGTGAATGAGGCTCCTTTGTCGTGGTGCACACACGCATTTCTACAACGTCCCGCAGTGAGCTTTTATTCTATACAACGTTTTTAAAATCTACTATATAGCTTGTAGTAACTCACGGGAGGCTTCTTTTATTTTATTTGTATTCATAATAATTTTTATTTTTCGTCAGAATGTAAAATTACATTAGTTACGAATTTGTGTTCTCAAAAAACAGTGCATTGTGTGTAATGCAACTGTGATTTTTATTAAATTAGTTAGTTTTTATGGAAGGCCAGAGCTTCAGCTGTGTCAAATAGATTGTTCCCTTCAGTTAACGTTATTTAAAAGATAATGATCATGTCCTCTGTATTGTATTACGAGCGTCCATTCCCATTGGATAACGGAGAATTTTACACCCGGAAGTAAGTAGCCTATTCTCCTTACTGTCGATTGATTTTACAGTGATATCTGCACTACTCATCGACTAAAAAACACAAAATTGTCCTTGTTAATTACACAACATTGATTGGTTTGAATTGTGTGCAATGCTTTTGTATTTTCCCCCTTCGATTCGGAGAAACAAATATTTTTTCGGCGTTTTAGGATAGCCGAAGACACTACACTACCCAGAATCCTCAGCTATCGTTTGGAACTACACCATGTGCTTAGCTTGACAAACCCCGTGATCAGTCCTCAACCTCTGTGATTGGATGCGCGACGTTTACACACAGAGCGTCCAAAAGGACTTTGAAATGGAATGAAACCCATCGACGGCACACTATTCAAAACAGGAATCGAACGTGTCCTACCCCCCTCCCCCCCTTAGGTCACAGGCTCCTCCAACAGTGCTACGCAATAAAACAGATACACAGAAAAAATAGTGAAATAGTGCAATAAGAGTCTATATACAAGTGATTGGAATATGATATATTAGATAAATAATTTCTAAGTAGCAGCCAGATGAATGTTATTTCTAAATTCAGGTGTTTAATAGTCTTCTGGCCTGTGGGATGAAGCTGTCTCTGTGTCTGGTGGTTAGGGTTAGTCCGAATGCTGTGGTACCGCCTGCCAGACTGCAGCAGACAGAACCGTTTGTGGCTGGGGTGATGGTGGTCTTTTATAATCCTGAGGGCTTTCTTTAAGGTTAACCTGGTATTTTTACTCCACTACATTTATTTTAGTTACTTTACAGATTTGGATTAATGATGTGAAATATAAACAAGCCTTAAATCAGACTTTAGTTACACCTGAATGAAATTCAGTGAAGGTGATTGTCAAGTGCCAACAATCAGGCGAGATATTTGATAGTTGGTGCTTGAGAAGACTAAATATTTATCTGCAGATCCGTTTAAAGCATATTCATTACTCGTTATTCTCGAATAGTTCATTAAAGACTGTATATAATTGCTATTTTGCACATCCCTTTCAAGATTTCAAGATTTTCTAAGGTTTATTGACATATCATATACACAATAGCGTAGTTATGCAATGAATGACAAACTTAGGTCACAGGTTCATCAACAGTGCATTACAAGACATCTATCAATGTGTGTACCTCCACCATTACACTGTCGTATTCTGCACATTTCTTTAAATAAAGCCTTATTAGTTAGCACATCCTCCTATCAGGCACTAAACTGTTTTACTCTAGATATCATTTGAGTATCTTCTTGATATTTTCTATTCTATATTTATATAATTGACCTTCTACTTTCCCACTATGTTGTATGTACTCTTAATATTTGAATGTTTTCATAAAATATAACACATTCAAAAGTGCGTTACAAAAATGAAAGACATTAAGAAAAAGGCATTTTAAACAGTCATTAAAAAGCAACACAATCTTCCTGCATTGCAATTACTCTAAACGTGTAATAACGTGCTTTAACCAGTAGGTGGTTTGGGTTAAAAGCATAGGTTAAAAGGCTGTCAAGTTTACAGTGTTAACAAAATAAAATATACTGCTGTTTCCGGTTTAGTTTACGACGAATATTATTTTGTTATTGTTTTGATATTTGTAACACAAAAGCGATGGAAAAAATCCATAGAAACCAAAAAAAGATGGTCTTAACATGACCCAGTCGTCTAGTAGTTAATAAAAAACAATAATATCAAAACAAAATATTACTACTAACTTTATTGTGAAATTAAAACAGAACGGTAAAAGAATAGTTTCCGGTCTATGCTGATGCCCGATCTCTGTAGATAAATAAAGAACAAAGACAGATGTGTAATATTTAATGCAGCCAAACCATTTATTACAATGCATTCATGTGATGACTATCAAAGAGTAAAGCAAGCACTGCTGAATAAAGTATGATTTTCTCTTTTACGAAACGTTTTTTTTCATATGGAATGCAGTTGGAGGTCAACCAATCAAAGAGCTTGAGGGCTGATCACGGGGTTCATGGTGTAGTCCCAAACGATAGCTGAGGATTCTGGGTAGTGTAGTGTCTTCTGCCGTCCAAAAACTCCGAAAAAATATTTGTTTCTCCGAATCGAAGGGGGAAAATACAAAAGCATTGTACACAATTCAAACCAATCAATGTTGTGTAATTAACAAGGACAATTTGGTGTTTTTTAGTCGATGAGTAGTGCAGATATCACTGTAAAATCAATCGACAGTAAGGAGAATAGGCTACTTACTTCCGGGTGTAAAATTCTCCGTTATCCAATGGGAATGGACGCTCGTAATACAAGACATGATAATTATCTTTTAAATAACGTTAACTAAAGGGAACAATCTATTTGACACAGCTGAAGCTCTGGCCTTCCTTAAAAACAAACTAATTTAATAAAAATCACAGTTGCACACACAATGCACTGTTTTTTGAGAACACAAATTCGTAACTAATGTAATTTTTACATTCTGACGAAAAGTAGATTTAAAAAACGTTGTATAGAATAAAAGCTCACTGCGGGACGTTGTAGAAATGCGTGTGTGCACCACGACAAAGGAGCCTCATTCACTTTACATTGGGGTTGTTTGCGTGGTGCCGACACGCAAATGTAACAAAGTTCGTGACTCCACCACGCATTGTGGTGTTAAGGAGTCGTGGTGGAGTCACGCATTCTGGTGAGATCAGGTTGGGTTTAACAGGTTAGACCTACCGGTAACTCTCATTTGGATTGTTTGTATCTTCTTTCTGATCATCGGACCATTTGTGTGGATTGCAGATAGTAACACGAAATACAAAAGCTAAATCTGAGTTGTTTTACAGAGCAGGTTTCCTGTAAGGAGGAGGTGGTTTGAAGTTCCCTTGGCTTTACATTTTGGGTGACCTGCAAAAAAAAAGTTAGTGCAAACTCTCAGACCTTCTCTCCTCCAAGAAATTCATAATTCCTCAATCGGATGAAAATGCAAAATGCTATGAACGTAGTGGAGTGAAGAATGATCAAGACAGTTTCAGCATTCGATCATTGCTAACTCTCACAGCTCCACACACCTGCACCATCAAAAATAGGGTTTTCAGTTCCAGTTATACGATCTGACAAGCACTCCATTTGATGCAAATAAAGCAATAATATTCCTATCAGTGACTAATGGCAAAGACCAGATCTTTGTGAGGTCAGCAAATAATTGTGGTCCACTGTACAGCAATTGGAGGATTACTTATGGACAATGTACATATTTGGTTTGCTTGTTGCAATAGTGCTTCAGTTGATTATCATTATCAAAAAGACATCGATCTCCATTAAGTATAGTGTCTGTCATCAGGATCATGTGCAAAGGAATGTGTTTTTAGGGTAAGCTCAAACTAAAATGCAGAGAGATAAGAGCTTTTTCTTATTTCACAGTCACAAGGACTTGACATTATGAATTCAAGTGTTTCCAAAGTCCTCCCGGAAATCACAAAACTTCAAGAGATACATCCCAGACCGTAGATTTGCATCTTGTTTCATCTGCCTCCTCCTCATTTTCCTCTCTCCTTCTATTCCTCTCTCAAGCTCGCGTCACCAATAACTCAGCGTCCAACTTCATAGCTAGAGCGCATCTGATCTCCATTCATTTCCGCAGCAGGGAGAGGGAGAGCTGGCGTTGGCCACTAAGGCCCTGATCAATCATGATCTAGCACGACAGCTTGTATTAGAGACGGAGAGATGGAGGGATGGAGAGATACAGAGGAAGAGAGTGGGGAATATAAGATATTCAGACATGGATATTTCTCTTTCGGAGATGCGTGTGATTTGCCGACATGACCAGATGTGATCAGAAGACATTCAAAGGAAAAAGAGAGAGAGGAGGAGGAGGAGGAAGAGATGTATAGGAAAAAAAGACATCCCAAGCCCTGTTCGTTATTAAGAGATTAAATCCCATCTCTGACAGACTTGTCACTGCATGAGACAGAATCGAGCATGGCCGGTAATTTGACTAGTTCCCTATCTCCTCACCGCTCAGTTGGCCGATGACAGCCAGGCGACACAGAGCGTTGAATATGCAAGATGTCTCTCCTTCTTTCCCTCTAAACTCCACCATCTACCTCAGAGACACACACATGCACTCACTGATGTATGCATACACACACAACCCTGTGAATGCTACTTTTAACCATTTGCATTATCACCGAGAGGTTTTGACCTCTGAGGATACTGACGGATGAAGGCTTGCAGGTTCAGGTCCCTCGTATTTGTATGAGCAACACAAATTGTGACATTAAATATCCAGCATCAGCTTCGGCCTCTCTCTTAGTGAGTGTGTGTGCATCTCCACTGACAGTTCCTGTTAGCCTGCTGTGCAGATCCTTCCAGCACACCCACAGTGAATCCAGTCAGGCCAGGTGTTATTTCAACACTCACTTTCAGAAGATGAACGAGGGACATTTTCCTCCTCCTCCCATCTCACACATTTTCATGCCTTGTTCTCTCTTTCCCCCTAATCCCATCCCTCCATTCGGAAAAGCCTGACCCAGTATTACAGTGACATTATGGGGCCACTTACCGCCCTGCTAAAATAAACCCCAGTGAAGGAAGCATGTGACAGAACGGGGTTACAGTATGCCCTTGCGCAAATTAATCAAACAAATAAACGAGGAATTTAGACATAAACAGGGAAGCTCTCTGCCTCCCATCCCTCCTCTATCGTCTATTCTCTCGTCTCACAGCTCCTGTGTTTGTTCTTGCTTCACTCTGACACACACAAACTAGCAGATTGAAACACACTAACATGCACTGAACACATTCATGAACGTATAACTCCTGCAAGGTAACAGGGAAGGTAGCAAGGACCTCAGAAGCAGCTATCAAACCGTTTTTCTATTCATTTATTTTTTTAGTTTGGGCTGTCACTATTCAGTCAATCCATTTTTTACTCCTGACCAAATGTGGGTTGCTGCTGGCACTCAAATGTCTTACTTAAAGGTTTCCATCCACATTTTACTCAAGCAAAACATATTTCCTATGAGTCTGGTCAAACTACACATTTCAATTCCTACTCTGTCAACAGATTGTAAAATGTTAAGACCTTTGACTTTGAAATGCTAACAGGCATGACAACCATAGCATCACGGATGATCTTGCTGTTCATGTTATGGTATGCTCCGTAGCATGCTATTTTGTATCAATGTGATAATGATTGCTCCAGAAGCTGTATTTGTGTCTGTGTACAGTGGAGGCAGTCACAAGAGGGAGTATCTAGTGTGATTGGTTGAATACAAAGCCACTGAACATGTTGAGAGTATTGATGATTCCTTTTCGTATTTCGTATACATTCAAATAATTTCCCTCTCTGATTTAGTAGATGTTGATTGCATATGACTAGCAACTACTGTGGGGGAAACTTCTGAAGCAATTGGAGTCAGGACTCAAAGAGAGACACGATGGAGAGCTGGAGCTTTGATGGGAAACACTGATGGTTTATTTGGAGCTTCAGCCGGAGAATTCACAAGACAAGTTATAGGGCCACGATCTGACCACACGGATGAGAAGCCACAATCAATACTGAAGAACCCTCCTGTAGTTCCAGGTTTTAACTAGTTCAGAGTGTAATGATCAACATTCTTCAATAGATATACTAAACAGCTGAGGACACTGAATCACATTTGTTGTCGCTTATGGCTCGGGGTCATCTACACCCCGAGAAGGATGTGTTCCAGGTGTCCCACAACAATAACTATCTCTGACCGAGAATTGCCCGGTCATAAACTGGTAACAACAACAAAATGCTTGGGCAGCCCCTCCTTATGGGAGATAGCTAGGGTTGCCAACTTCCAGAAATGGAGAAACGCGCGCTCGCGCGAAGATCTTCGGGTTTCTGGCGGATTTAGTTACTTTTTTTTGTTACTTTATTTCGGTTTTAGGGTTAAGGTTATGTTATTTAATTCTTTTGGGGGAGCTAGCCCCCTAGGGTTCGAGGGGTCAAACCGCCCAAAACACTCAAAATGCATAGAAAACTATGCATACCTATAACACAATACACAATGATCTTACACCTGCATTAGGCTACTATATCACATTGTACATCAGCATGTTCAAATCGGATAGGTGGGCACTAGAGACACCTGGGCACCTCGATGTACAATTGGCTATTTTGTCCAAAATGTTAAAAAATAAATATTTGAAAAATGGTATTAAGTAATGCAAAGTATACATGATGTGAACATGCACGGTACATCATTATTAGACTTAATGTTATCCTTCAACCAACCATTTTCCCAGCATTTTCCCATCAATCAGCTGACTCACTCTCACACACTGACTCACTCACACACACACACACACACACACACACACACACACACACACACACACACACACACACACACACACACACACACACACACACACACACACACACACACACACACACACACCACACACACACACACACACACACACACACACACACACACACACACACACACACACACACACACACACACACACACACACACACACACACACACACACACACACACACACACACACACACACACACACACACACACGAGACAGATCTCCACTCACAGGCTTTACCCAACTGTGTTTTTCTTCCACTGTTTGTTGTAAGACACAAGTCTTTTCTTTTTAGAAGGGCCAGGGCCCAGAACTACATCCTCTCTCTTTTCTCCTCTTTCATTATCACCTCCTCCACCGGCAGCGCTCATTTTCCCACACGACTGAACAGGCTGACATGCCACACAAACAATGATGCCGCGCCCGCGGCCCACCGGAGAAAATCTCACATACACACGTGCGAGCATTGTGCCTGCCCTGTCAACTGAGCGGTCCTAGCGCCCTTCACATACAGCACACAAACACACAGGCACGCAGCCAGACACACTGCATTGCGCGCAAACAGAAACATATCTTGTATTTTTCCCTTTACACAGTCCGGGACAAACAATGTCCCGTACGGGACACGCCCCTTTTGGCTCAAATACGGGACGTCCAGCCTAATATGGGACGGTTGGCAACCCTAGAGATAGCGGCTGCCCAAGGTTGGGCATCTGCGTCAGAGGGCAAAAGGTAAACATGTAGGGTGAAATTATTCCTTGACAACTACAGTATGGTATTAACATTGGTTCCCTAAAAGCCTCACTTTTACAATACAATCCTGTTCGTGCTATCCTGAGAAAATGAAGGGTTGCTTTAGCCAGTGTCCTCTGCAAGGTTGCAATCTCTTTTCTAATGAAAGTAGGTCTAGCACTTGCTCCAAAAGTAGCCAGATGAAAGCATTCAATCAATTGCATATTGGCAGGGCCGTCCCTGGCCAACTGGAGGCCCCACGCAAAGTTATATGATGAGGCCCTCTGTTTTGCGAGCGTTGTGGTAGTGCTAGTGGCTCAGTTGAGGCCCCCTCCGTGAGTTGAGGCCCCTCTGCAAGGTGAGGCCCCCTCCACAAGGGGAGGCCCCCTCCGCAAGGTGAGGCCCCCTCCGCAAGGTGAGGCCCCACGCAGTCTGCATGATCGGCCTGTAGGGAGGGACGGCCCTGTATATTGGCCATATCATTACAAGGATACTTGCATGAAGCTTAGTAGTCGTGTTAGCTGCAGCGAGGCTGAGACTGCCTGCGCATTAGGCATTTGAAATGCATACAAATATTTCCTTTTTTCCCTCTGCTCTTTATGGAACTTCAAATCCTCAGTTACTGTAAATGGCTAAAAACAGACTGATATTGAACAAACTGATCTCTTGATGTAAAGATGTAGCATTTGGCTGTTGTTGGACGACCAAACTATACACCCTTACCAATCTGTGATATCATAAGGGGTGACATTTGGATTTTTCTATCATTCTTCAATCTTTGAACAATATCCTCTTCACAATCCTGGCAGAGGGAAATCCAAGTTATATTTGCAAACATTTGTTGCAGCCAGCTTGCCTTCCTTTACATTTTCTCTGTGCATTAGGTGGAGCTTTTAACTTTTATTGGCTACTTAATCACACCTTTTTCTATTTTTCATAATGTGGCTTCCATTGTGTGTATTTTTTATATTGGTTTGCAAGTGACCTCAAAAATACTTTTTTTCTTACTCTTTGTACAGGACAGTTACACTGACAGCAACTGAAATGAATTACGTTAACATATTATATTCAATGTATATTGCTTGTGTTGCATTGATTATAACAACTGATGAGTTTTCTAATCCTAAACTAATAACAAATATAATAGTCTACCATTGATTCTGCCAGACAAACACAAAACCATAATAGGAATTTAACACTGGTAAGTTCATGGAAATATTCAATCAATTTGTCATCTGTGTTACACGATGGTCTACCCAATCGTATACTCAAAATGCTGGCCCCCCCAAATAGGCCCACTGCTCAAGTGCGTATTCACGCAGTCACTGCAAACAGGACTGGCTGCAGGCAAACGTTACGCCTATATTCAAGAAAGGGGACCGGCACACCACCGCAAATTACAGACCAGTTTCCCTGACAGTAGTATGTTGTAAACTCCTGGAACACATCATTTGCAAACACCTGTTGAATCACCTGGAAAGGCATAATGTCCTCACCCCGTTCCAGCATGGATTTCGACAAAACCATTCGTGTGAAACTGAGCTCCTAGTCACAATGCATGACCTGGCAAAATATCATGACCAGAAATTGCAAGTTGATGTGGCAATCCTTGATTTCTCAAAGGCTTTCGACACGGTTCCACATAAGCGCCTGTTGCTAAAGCTGGCCCACATGGGTATAACCGGCCCAAAACTTGATTGGACCACAACCTTTCTCATGCAAAGGAGCCAACAAGTAGTCGTAGAAGGGGTGAAATCAAGTACAGTTCACGTTGACTCTGGTGTCCCACAAGGCACTGTGCTGGGTCCATTGCTTTTCTTATGCTACATTAATGACCTGCCGTCATATGTAGCATCTACAGTGCGGTTATTCGTGGATGACTGCCTGCTCTACAGGCCTATTCAAAATGGAAGTGACCAAGAAGATCTACAGGGTGACCTGACTAGACTTCAGGAATGGGCTAACACTTGGGGAATGTGCTTTAATACTAGTAAGTGCTACATCCTACAAACAAGCAGATCAACAAACCCGCACATTAAAAACTATACTCTATGTGGCCAGGTGTTAAAAGAGGTGACCCACCAGCCTTATCTTGGGGTAGAAATCCATAACAACCTGAAATTTGGCCAACACATTGGCCAAATTGTAACACAGGCAAACTTTCTGTCCCCAGAAACTGAAGGAGACAGCTTTTGTGGCCCTAGTACGTTCTAAACTAGAGTATGCTAGCTCGGTCTGGGACCCCTACACTGATAAAGATAGTGATGTCCTGGAATCAGTACAAAGAAGAGGTGCATTTTTGGAGATTATGAATGGGACAGCAGTGTCACAGAAACGCTCAAGCGGTTGAACTGGGTGGAATTAAGTGAAAGGCGGCGATTGGCTCGTTTGGTTCTCTTCTTCAAGATTGTTCATAACATCTCAGCCATTGATGCATCAATGTACCTAGAGCCAGTTAGAAGAAGTGCAACCCTCAAAGCCAACTCTTTGAACTTCGAGCAAATTTTCGCAACTAGTGACACTCTTAAATACTCCTTCTTTCCGAGAACAATCAGAGAGTGGAACTTGCTATCAGAAGAAGCTGTCATCGCAGAAACCGTGGAGTGCTTCTGGCAAATTTTAAGAGACATTTAGCGGGGATCATCCATCCCCCACTGAGCGTGATACCTCTGGGTTCTGCTCAGTATTAATCCAGATCCAGACACGCTGGTTACCATAGAAATGGCTCGGATGCCCATTTTGCATGCAGGCAACATCCTGATTAATCTTGACGATGACAGTGCGACTCTTGATGTGGACGGCTCCACATTGATCCGTAATGAAGCCATTGAGCAGCATGACAAATGCAGGGGAAGGAAATGTGTGAGCACATGATTAATGAAATAATTAATTAAGTAATTGGATTGACTTAATTATTTATTCCTCAATCCTTGTAGTCAGAGAAAGGTTTGATTGCATATTCAAATTAGGGGGTGCAATGAGGTGAGCTGTGTTCTGCTTTTTGATTCTTAGTCAGTGTTGCTCATGTATACAAATCAAAAGCATCGAGTATATGTATTATTAATTTAGCCAAATAAACCCCTGATATCTTACTTTCTTTCTGTACATTTCAGGGACGTTTGGAAGCAGATCCCTGTACATTACAAAGTGAAAGTGGTTTCCAAAGTTTTGGGATGATTTGTTATTTAGATAATCAGATTAATGAACATCTGGACAGCCCGTCCCATGAGCTCTCCAATTTGAGCCAAACACAATTGTTTCACTTTTTCATATTGTTCATAATACAGATGATTAACTATCTTAATGAAGAGTTAAGTCGGTGATCCTATTCCCATATGTGAATCCCAATGCGTCTGGAAATAGATTTTGTGATTCCACGTTGCCTTTTCCATCTGCTGCCTGCTGTTTCGGAGTGTGTGGGATGTTTCCTGGACCTGCTGTCAGGACTGAAAGTTTTTCCAGGGAAAACAAGCAGGAATTTTGGATCTTCTTTTCAGAAGCTGGCGTCCTCTTCCTCCATGAGCTTCTGCATATGTCATAGCTGGCATTAGAGCTGTAACTTCACATTGACTCAAATGGAAAGCTTTTTCAAATGTCCAATTACTCACATCATAAATACGCTTATATTGTGGTTGTTTGGGCTGTGGTTAAGTTTATGGTGCTTGCCAGTGGATTTCTGCCATGTTATAGCTTCCTCTTGGATGCATTCTTAGGATCTGGCATGCATGCGTTCATTTTAAGACACTCCTTCTCATTCTGCCTTTAAGGTAAGCCAACTAAAATGCCTGGTTATGGTTATACTGAAAGATTGTAATCAAGGTTAATGACAAGCCACATGCCTATCCAACCAGACTTTCACACTTACTGTTTATACTAACTTCATGAAAAGTGACTTTCTCTATGGCCAATTTTGACAATATTCACAAACATACCACTTAGGCACATTCAGCACCGTTTTGTGTGTTATCACAAACAAATGATGTAACTGAATGGTGTCTGTCATTTATAATTCCTGTGTGGTAGGTTATAAACATGCAGTATCCATTTACAATCCAGTGTCAAATCTTTATGGGATTGAGCACAAGATGTAGAATGAGCAAAGAAAGTGTGAGCAATCGATAAGTAATGTTAGTGTCACTTAAGACCTATTAGTTACCTTGCATCCTGTAATGTTGTTGTAAATGGTAAATGGTAAATAGATTGTTTTTATATAGCGCTTTATCCAGTCTTTACGACCCCTGAAAGCGCATAGTCATAAGTCATAATTCACCCTTTCACACCTAATTCATACAAAGCAATGTGCCATTTGCTCAAGTAAGCTAACATTCACACACCAGTATCGAACCCTGCAGGAAGACAGTGAATGTAACTTTAAGTAACTTATATCATGGGTGTTCAAGTCTTTGTATGTGTCTATGAGCCTGTGTGTGTTTGAGTATGATTCTGTGTGTGTGTTTGATTATGAGCCTTTGTGTGTGTGTTTGATTATGAGCCTTTGTGTGTGTGTTTGATTATGAGGCTGTGTGTGTTTGATTATATGCTTGTGTGTGCATGTGTTTATATGCAGCGTGTGCAAGTCTCTGTCGTATTGGAGATTATTGTGCATCCATCAGTATGCCGTTAAGCAGTGGCCAGTGAGGATATGAAATGGCTCTCACTTTGGGGCTATCGCTGATCAATGCTCATAAACATTTAATGTCATAATCAGCCATCAGGCGAGACAATAACACATCAGCACTAACAGCTCTCGGTCTCGGACGGCCGGATGGCAACATGCTCATACACACATGCATGCACAGGCACTTCTTTAGTGTTACATCTCTGGTACATTAAGTATGTATATTTGAAATGGAGGTGGAAACAACCTCTGCTCTGCACCACACACATTCACAAGCACACACACATTAGACATCTTGCCTCACACACCATTAAACAAACACACACCATCAACCATTTAGCCACTAAAATAATGTGTGTGCTCAGATGATGTTATGCTGTGGTCAGGGTGGGAGATGAAAGAGAGGCAGGGGAGAGAGGAGGGAGGGTATTATCGAGGGAGGGCTTTACAAAGTAAGCCAATTTATACAAGGTATCCCGGCTCGAATTAGCAGCTAATGACTCTATTAGCTTTCATTTTTGCACCGAGGAGATTTGCCTGCATAAATTAGGGCCTGATCATTGGCAAAGTGTCATGGCCAAAGGACAGTTTATAAATACAACAGCCAGGCCCTGTCAGCCGCACCGGGCGTTGATATAGACGTCTCTGTAGACTTTGTCGTGGAGCGCAACAGACTTGTGCCAGTCAGACGGTGACAGGGGACCGTGGGGGTCCCGGGGGGAGCTCTCTCGCCGTCGTCCCTGAAAAGGTCAACTTGACGCGGGCAAAGCCCATCGACCTGCCCCCCTGTCGGCTCCGTTGATAAAAATCAGATAAACTTAAGACCACTTATCGATCCAGGCTGCGGAGCCTTAGGCAAATGTTGGCAGAGCCGTCCTCCTCTTCCTCCTCATCCTCTTCTTCTGTGCATATGATTACACACAAGCACATTAGGATGGGGAGGGACAGGGAGAGGAGAGGGATAGAGAAGAGATGAGAGAGGAAGGCAGGAGTTTCTCTGAGGAGAGGAGGTGGGGTGTTATTAAGAGGTGAGAGGATGAGAAGTGGGAGAAGGGACAGTAAGATTAATCGCAGAAATTTGAGCAAAGACAGGGACATTTCATTAACTAGAGCACTTGTTCGAGCTAAATGGTCAGAGAGAGGTGGGGGATGGAAGAGGAAGGTGAGAGACGAGGGGATCTCTGAGGTGGAAAAAAACACAGATTTAGACAGAACATGCCTGAGCTGCTTCTAACTTCCTTTTTCACAGTTTAAAATAAAAACAGCACATAATGATCTATTCCCTAATGCTTTGCTTTCCTTTCCTGAGATAGTTACAGCAAAAAAGGGGGAGAGGACACAACAGATGAGTGAAAGCGGCTGTGGGAAAGAATGAAGGCAGAAGGGGCCCTGCAGCAGGAAGGATACCAAGCC
>NC_047513.1:23757443-23772443 GCF_902827115.2 Pseudochaenichthys georgianus | reverse complement strand
CAGTATGTAGCCTCTCAATAAAACGCTGCAGTAAATGGCTCGTAGATTTATCTTTAACCATAACCTGACTATAAGGTTAAGTGTTCCTAATAGTTATAAATGAGAGGCTGCCCGTTACTTTTGTTTATTGGCATGCATCTTTAGGTCCCCTCTCTGATTCCAGTAATATAACATGTCGCTGTCTCACCGCGCTGCAGAATGTGATTAGACTCTGACATGGACCCCGCATCATCCGCCGACGAGTCCGCACAATGAACTCTTCACCCGGGCAAGGCATGGCGGCGAGACGACGCACGGAGGCTGAATATCCAAGCAGGAAGGCAGGCACAGGAAGGCAGGCACAGCAGGCAGGCGGTCTGCGGCTGCGCGCTCACTGCAGCTCCAGGCACGCTCCTCTGCTCCTGCAACAATTACTCATTCAAGTCTGCCATCTACCGACGTTAAAAACGCAATTACACCATCACATGTGAGTCCTGAGAGTCTGTATTTCTCCACAAAATAGCGATACTATACCATAGATAGACCAACGTGGATGGATAACGTTTTTAAACTCAGTGTATTTTGTATTATATGACAGTATCCCCATAACATCTTTACAGCATAATCTTCTGATGTTATCCCCATAATTATTTATTTTTACAGCAATAGGATTGAGTATAGGCTAAGTATTTTGTATATTCAAAATATTCCTTTAAGAATATCATTATATTCATGTTGGTATGTTGGTGTCCTCTGCTAACATGTTGGTACATTTCCTTTTAAAAAGTACATAAAGATTTGTTTTTAAATCTTTAAATTGCAGCAAGTATATGTAAGGCAAGATTCCTCAAATGTGTCCTGGTGCATTAGGCAAAAACACTTAAGCCATTCCTGCCTACAGTGAGGCAGGTTATTTTGGAAAAGAGATACTGTATATTTGAAATTTCTAAAAAGGGACTATAGGAGATATTATATACATAGTGGTCGCTGAAAGTACTGCTGTTTTATAATAGCCAAACATTAGGATTACTTCAGTGTTAGACTACTCTGTACAATATACAATTTAATAGATGGATAGATACAGTAGAGAGATAGATAGATAGACACACTAACATATATATATAGCGTACAGTAAGTGTATGAAACAAACAGAAGGAGCTGCAGGAGTAGAAGAAACAGAGCGCTGTTTTATTGGACTGGTTTTATTGCTCTCACTCAGGACTCATATCCTGAGTTTAACAGGGCTAAAGGCAAAAGGTTTTAAGTGAGTGTGTGTGGTGTGTGCACATGTGTGTGTGTGCATGTGTGTAAGAGAGCGGCGGGGGTTATTGCCAATAACTGAGGGTTGCACATGTAGGCCAAGGCCATATCGTTGGACTGAATTGAAAGCAGTAATGTTGCTAAAGATTGTGTTACTGTCTTCCTAATGTGATAAGAGGAGGGTGATAAAAGTTTATTTTGTGCCAGTATATCACTCTGATGTTGAAAATCACAGTTATCTGTAATTCCTCACTTTTAATGCCGCATAAAGCAGTTTTAAACTTTGATACTATGGAAATTAGAAGGCTGAAATCACCAAAGGGAATATATAACGGATGTGGAAATAACTCACAGTTCATAATATAAGCCGCCATCACCATCCTAAAATGTTTGACATGAGTTTTCCCACCAGTTCCAACATCACAATATGTACAGATCCTGTTAATAGTGTGAGGGAAAGTGTTTCCCAGATGGCCTCAGATGCATCTTTGCGCTGGATAATTTTACAGTTTGTTTATAATGCAAGCAAACGAAAGATTCCTCTCGGGTTATTGAATCCCTATGAGAAAGGATACAATCACTTTGGAGATAGAGTTACAGAACATCATTGCATTGTTTCATCCTGATATGGCTCTGCAGTAATGAAGGTTGTGTAGCAGGGAGTGGTGCCGAGTTTGTACTCTGCATAGCCTTTGGGAATTGCTGAGTAAACATGAGCTAGAGTTGTAATGCTCTCCAATGGCGTTTTGTTATCTTTTACATTCCACTTGAATGGATTTGAAACTTTTTATGGTTTTGGAAATTTAAATCTAGGGGTTTCAGTAGGTCAATCCTCTGCCTATATTTTCTCTGAATATTGCTGCTTTCAAGAGGTCAAAGAGCACACGGGAAATACCTTTGCACTGAGCTTTGGTGGAGAGGTGGTTGTAAATCATTACAGCCAAAAAAACTCACTATAATTGAGCTTTCAGGTTTTGTGTTTCATGTTTGCAGCCGCGAAACAAACTGAACAGCGTGCCGAGTTTGCAGAGACCTGCATGCTGCTGTTCATTGTTTACAGAGGCTTCTTCCTCCGGGATAGTTTACATAGAGAGCAAACACCGCGGTGTCAAAACCCTTAAAGCTGAAGTTTGATTGATGTCAACACACTGTAGGAATCGCTCATTTATGTTTCCCTTTTTATCAGGGCAAATGAAAGAAAGCTAAATTAAGCCATTTTCAAATGCATTTCTTTACATCAAGCCCTCACATGATTTGTGTCTTAGTTGGCCACATGCAAACATTATTGTATGTATTTCCTAACAATTTAACATGTAAACTATCCTATAAATAATAAGTGCAACATTCAAAGAAGATGATGTATTCAACCACCTTTTTGTGCTGGGGATTACTGTGTTGATGATTGTGGCAGAGGTACTGATTTCTTCTTCTTCTTACTACTACTACTTATATTATTTAATGAATATGAAAATATTGAATAAGGAACGTAGTAGGTGCTTCACTATACACTTTATTCACATCAAACATCTTGATTTGTTGGAGTAGGAAAAGCACAGTTGTTAATATTACCATTAATGTTAGCTCTGTTTTATTCAAGTGTCCCAGTAACACTTATGCTGAGTGAGTCAGCATGCACAACACCAGGCCCCTGAAACTGACCGATCTAAATGGAAACAGGACATTGCTATAATGCACCTGTGCTTTTTATGTGAAAAAGAACAACCAATAAAAAGAAATGACAAAGAACAGATTGAAGAATATTCTAATAAATTATACATGAAAATCAGAAACATCTGAAACGTCTAAAATAAAAATAATCCTGTTTTTTTTTTTATCTATGACCAAAATAACTGTCAAAGCAACTACAGTTTAATAGGTTGGCAATATAATATGTCATGAGAAGATATAGATGCAGATTTGTACGGAGGCATGGTTAAATTACCTGCATTTTGAGCATCTGCAGGGAGTAGTTCGTCCTGTAGATGGCAGTAGAAGACAACCAGTGGCTGCTTCACTCACCCACCTGACAGCAAGGTGGCGTAGTGATGATCAACCTCCTAACACGAGGTAATGGTGCCCTCATTTCACATTGTGGTTGCTTAAACCCAACACACAGACTCAGAGATCACATTTCTACACTAAAAGAACACTGTAACGTTTTGATAATCGAGAACAAACTGATTAGGTCTGCTTTTAAATGGATGCATCTGCGAGTTCTCATGTACACCTCATTATCCAAACACATAAGGACACTCACAAAAGTGCTCTCTACTCAAGAGAGCCCATTTCTGAAGTGAGTATAAAGTGTTTACTTGGAGAGGGCTAAATGTATCGTTGTTTGATTATCACATTACAGGGACCTGCTTGTATATCAATTCATCTCTGCCCCGCTTTGTGTTTCAAATTGATTCCATCTAATTCTATTACAAGCTGCTAAACCTGCATCAGAGATCATCTACACATAAAACCATAATTGACAATCTTCATATTAGGGCGGGTTAAATGCAACGTGGATGCGCGCTTCGGGCACACTATAATTAATATGAACTGTTTACTGCGTCGACGGGGCCACGTTGCTTAATGGTGTTGTTTATTGTGTTGCAGGAGCCCTGCGTTTCTGGTGCATCAATCCTCGTGTCAGTGCCTGGGCCACGGTGTCGCCGAGGAGTGATGGCCGTGCGGTGATTATAACGGAATAAAAGGACGTAATGAAGTGCTTTCCGCCCCGTTATTCTGGTGTGCCCGGCCGCTGTCAGCCACCTCCACGCCGCCTTGATGCTCCACTCCTCCCCCTCTCCACTCCATCTCTCCATCACTGTTTCATCCGGCTGCCTGTTTTGTCTTTCCCTTCATAAGGTTCATATAAAGTTGACTCATTAAACTGTTAATAACTTGTCAAGGGGCACAGCTGTGTGTGTTTGTGTGCGTGTCATTTATATCAATGCCTTCCTTGTGGATTCTGTTAATATTAACATGTCTTTCTGTGTTTGCCATGCTTCTATATTTGATGTGTGCATAACACTGTTTGTGTGTGTGTGCGCATGTGAGGGAGATAGGGAGAGAGAGAGAGGGAGAGAGACTAATGGAACAGGTTGGTGGTGATTAATTGAAGAAATAGAGAGTTGATTGTAGTAATTAAACAAAACAAGGTAAAGCAAACGACTGTGCTGCCATCTGGGCCCGCAGGCTGAGAGCACATGCATTTACCCACTGCCAAGCACACCATTTATTTACCCATATAAAGATGGACCGGCTGGGGCTCACTGTGCTTGTTTGTGTGTGTGAGCATTTTTGTCGAGCGAGAAAAATAATTGTATTCATCACATGGGAATGTGTTTACGTGCACGTGTAAACTAATGTTTTGTTTTCAAAAAGAGAGAATGACTACTTTGGTCCCTCAAATGGCGATGCTTGATGTGTGAATGTGTGCAAATGTGTTGTATGTTTATATTACATTTGCATCTGTGATGGTAGAGACATTCATCCAGTGTCACTCTGCTGATCATCTGTGCTGCTTTGGTGGATAAACATCACAATCAAGTGATGCTGCGATGGAGAGTGAATGTGCAGAGATGCATAACAGAGACATGAATGGCACGAGATTAATTAACACACACATATTCAAACACACGCACATGGCCAGATAAACTCCAATGCTTTTACGCACCCACACATACACAAACCAAGCAGACATCTACACACTCCCAGGCTGTGTTATTTTGGAAACCAGTCAACCATCAGCAAAATCTGGTCTCTTCATTTTGCCGGGCGCTTCGGAGAGAAAGCTGTGAGAGGTGGTGTGCGCATATGAAATTGCTTACATTATATGCTGCAATGTTTTTCCAATGGGCTGGAACATATTAAGCTGAAAATGAATAGCAGGTCTTCTCGACACCATGTTGAGCGGTGGATAAGCCTTCACTTCCCCTTCTCCAAGTGCTCCATCATAACGACAGCTGTCACTTTTATAGCCTGCATGCGTCTGCTTGTGCATATACTGTGTTTGTACCATATGTTTGAATGTATCTGCAAGCATGTGGGCCTTTATGTGCGTGTGTGTAACTGCTACTGTAAAGCTGTGTGCAGTGGCCTTCTGTAGCAGGTCATGTGTTGAGACAAAGGATCTCCTCTGCCTGACTCCCCCTGGAAAAAAGCCATGCCCATCTATTTGTTTTAGAGCCGGTCGTACAAAGCAGAAAGATGTTCAAATGATGCCCATATCGATGATTATCATACATATGACATCTTTTATATACCCCAGCAGGTAGCATCTGAGCATATGCATGTGGGGTGTATGTGTTTGGATACGTTTGAGGTCTCTGTGTGTTCACATATGCATATTTATGCATGTGTGTGTTTGTGTGTGTGTGTCAGACGGTGGCTCATTGGTATGCTGACTGTCTCCGGTTCCCCTGTGGTGCTGGGTGGGATAGGAAGCATCTGTCACCTCTGCAGAGATCCAGCATGCTGCCGACTTAACCCTTAAAGCACTGCATCACCTGAGGGCTGCTATCTGAGAGTTTGAGAGAGAGAGGGAGAGAGGAGAGAGAGAGAGAGAGAGAGAGAGAGAGAGAGGGAGAGAGGGAGAATGAGAGAGAGATATTTCTATTGGCAGAGCCACCCAGATAGGTGGGTCTCTTGTCAGAATTTCCCCTTGATTGGTACATTTAAGGGAGGAGCTAATGCAGACTGACATGGCCTATCCTGGCAGGAGGTGGAGCCTGGTTGCCGCAGCAACCCAACACCTTGATTACCTATTGGAGGACAGAAAATTGCTGACATATTGCTCTTGTTCTTCTTCTTTACTCCCCTTACATCCTCATTTCCCCTTTTCAGTATCTCTTTTTGCCCCTCTCTCTATTTGTATCTCTCTTTCTCCCTCTCACACTGTCAAACAAGCACACACACACACACACACACACACACACACACACACACACACACACACACACACACACACACACACACACACACACACACACACACACACACACACACACACACACACACACACACACACACACACACACACACACACACACACACACACACACACACACACACACACACACACTGCATTTTGATCTGACCTAACTGTGTTTTATGGGTAGTTGACACAAAAGGTCACCCATTACATACAGGAGATCATACAACACAGACCGTTTTTAGGAGCTTATTTTGACATGTCATCACGAATCAAAGGTGTAACTTATAACATTAACAATGCCATCTGCAAGGTACTGGGTTTGCGCATGCTACCATTGTTAATGTTGAGAGTTCCACCTGCGCTTGTCCTGCACAGCCTGACGTGGTGCTAGTTGGCAAACTACTGTTGCTAGTAGCTAATTGATTTGACACCATACAGATGGAAGATGCTAGCGGTAGTCACTATAAGTTGACACTGTTGCCTGCACTGTGTTGCTTATTGCCCCTTGCATTTAATCCTCAAGATGGTATTGTTTTGTCTGATTAAGGGTTTAACCGTAAGGGATGTAGCTCTCGGAGCTACCATGTTTGCTAAATACTGGGTTCACTCGTATAGAAGCAATACCAATCACAATGTATTCTAAATGTATTCATATGATTAACCTCCTTGTGGAACAGGTTACAATGAGACATGAGGGTTACATGTTATGATGGCTACCTCCGTTTGGGCTTTCTGTTCCCTCAAAGTCTGCACTGCCTCTGGTGAATGGAGAGAGTTGCTTTGGCTCACAAGCAAATCCACTAATTGCGACAATTGCCTCTCAAATGAAGTAGTTCCCTCATGAAATGTCGCTGTTTAAATGCTGTTTTTGATCCAATATCCTGCACGAAAAAGTTGGTTATACAAGTTTCACAACAAGGCCTATGGATTTAAAAAATGCAAAAAAGAAAACATCTATTATATCTTCCCTTTGTCGTTCATGCAAGTTCCTGCATATCTCTGCGTGTGTGTGTGTGTGTGTGTGTGTGTGTGTGTGTGTGTGTGTGTGTGTGTGCGCGTGCGTGCGTGCGTGCGTGTGTGTCCTCCGGGTGTCATTGAGCTCTGGGATAAATCAGCTGGGTGCGCGAGCGTCGGGCTGCAGTAAATTAGCCCGATTTTAATTGTGTCTGTAATAGATGACTATAATTAGTCAAGGCTCTTCCTCAGCCTCTTCTGCCCTGACATAATCTTCTCCAAACGAAACTGCGCATGCCTTCGTCTTTCCATCCTTCATCCCTCTATAGCCTGGGGGGACAGGAGGGATCTTCTCCTCCTCCACCATAGGATACCCCTCTCTGACAGCTTCTCAGAAAAACCCACCAGAGAAAGACCCTCTTCCTTAGTCAATTTAAATGTTGTCTCCTTTGTTCTGCACGTCTCATTAGGAAAACGTGATTCACAATTTCATATTTTCTCCTAGAAGAAAATATGATTTAGAAGCAAGTTTCAACTTTGAGTTTCCGATCGTGAAACGATGTTAATCTAAAAGCATAAATCCCACAAGTATTCATTTCAATTAGGAACACTCTTCATATGTAGGCTACTCGTCAATAATTCCAACATATAGAGAAACGTGTATATCTGCTGCTGATAGCTCTGCTCTTAGGATACTCCCTAGATTAGCCAAGTATCTTGCAAAGCCAAAACAGCAAGTACAAAGCAGAAACATTGGTCCTACCAGACTGAAAATGGACCAATAATAACACAGCATTTCATTTGACGTTTCATGATAAGGATATCAACAAAAGAAGCTGGTTTCCAAAAGCCATACTGAGAGGAAAGAGGCAAAAAGAAAACAGCCAAATCTGCTGCGGCAATGTTAGTTGGGCATCAAGGCCACTGTGGTCACAGGGCATGTCATTTATTAAGGGCAAAAAGCCCCTAAATGAAGGGTCAAGGATGCTTGCTCTTATAGCACCTGTGCAATTCCTGCTAAACTTTAAACACACAGACCTACTGCAGGAATCCCAGACCCTATATATTCACCTAATCACAAGCGGGCGTTAGTGACAGAGGGATCTGACCAATGGGGTTTGACATGGCTGACGGCCTGCACCTGATAAGGCAGGACAAAACTGAAAAATGTTGCTGCAGGGAGATCCATGCGCTGATTAGGCTTGTGTTCGATTCCTCCTGGTGCCGATTCATCAGTGTCCACTGGCACCCGTTTACCAAGTTCTCGGGTGTCATTGTGGTCACATCGCTGCCGGGACCTCGCCAATCTCTGTCACGCCGAATCAGCGTCTGGGAGGGCTGGAGCTCACCCCTGCCCCGTTCAAACACGCACTTACACAGCAGTGCAATGCCCCTAATCACAGCAACAAACATGATAAACTGCATAGGCCTACACTGACCCTACCTGTACACATACAGACCACACACATAAACTGACCACACACACACATAAACACACACATTAGTCCATTCTTAGACGTGACCCCCCCTGAAGTGCCTTGGTCACCAATCAGGACCACTTTGTCAAGGCACAGGTAACCGTGACGACTCTAATCCCTTGGCAATCGGCCGGTCATTCATCACCGCTGAGGGAAGGAGAACCAGCCGGAGCCGTAGAGAGAGAGAGAGAGAGAGAGAGAGAGAGAGAGAGAGAGAGAGAGAGAGAGAGAGAGAGCGAGAGAGAGAGAAAAGGGGGGCGGGTGTCACAGACAGGGGCAATGGTGCAGACAAATGGCCCCAAAAATGCAGTATTAATCAGCAACTGATTTGCTGCCCCTTTAAAGCCAATACCACTTAACGACTAGAGAGAGGGGGGAGGGAAGGATGGAGGGAAGATGAGTGTGAGCAGGTAGAGACAAAACAAGAGAAGAAGAAATAAAAGAAGAACTGAAGGAGAGAAAGGAAGACACCTTATTGGAGTTTGTTGCATTAGGAGAATGTGACATGGTAAAATGCTGTGTAAGGTGCTCCCCATCCCCTTCAACACACACACACACACACACACACACACACACACACACACACACACACACACACACACACACACACACACCCACACGCACGCACACACACACGCACGCACACACACACACACACACACACACACACACACACACACACACACACACACACACACACACACACACACGCACACACACACACACCAGTAGCCCCTCTGTTGATTTGTCACTGGAGTTGATCAATAGCTCTGATGGAAACAGAATCAGCTCAGATGGATTAAACGTCCCAGTGGCTCTGACGTTATTTTCCCATTAAGAGAAGGCTAATCATTACACACACACACACACACACACACACACACACACACACACACACACACACACACACACACACACACACACACACACACACACACACACACACACACACACACACACACACACACACACACACACACACACACACACACACACACACACACACACACACACACACACACACACACACACACACACACACACACACACACACACACACACACACACACACACACTCACATATGCACACACAGTTACACACAAAACACACACTCTGAATCACATACATATGCATAAGTGCCCACTGCACTGCATGGATGCAGTTTCATATTAATTTAAGCGCGGTTAGCAACGTAAACAGGACTTTATATACATGGTGGCACGTCTTAAAACAAACACACACACAACACCACACACAGGTTAAAGAAGCTGTGACTAAAGTGCTAACAGTCTGACTGCATTGATCTGATCTTGTTCCACTCAACAACACACACTTTGGTCTTGAACAAAACCCCCACTCATCACTTTAATTGACAAGAATGCAACATTTAATTGATTTTTCACTTTTTATTACCAATGTAAATCCTGAAAGAAATAAAGGCGACAGGAATTTCCCTGGATTATTGCCCATGCAATGCTGTAATTTAATATAATGCTGAGGAGAAAATGAAAGATAGGAAAATCCACATTGATCTTACATTTGATTTGCATTTAAAGCATTGAACACCTTACCTGCACAACAATCCTGCCACGCAGATAGGTTTGAGTTTATGCACCTTTGTTTTGAGATAGTTCTCTCTTGGATTGCCAACGCATTGGGTTGAGACGGAGGCAAAGGTTGAAGGAAAACCAACAAATGATGTCCTACTAAAATCTAGAGCCACGATGAGCCTCAGAAACTTGTTTTTCTGGATGATGCAGGTCTGGTGCTCAATTGGTAGGATGCAATTTCTACAAAATAAATTATATTCTCAGGCATATCTTGCCTCAAAACGATGCAGAGAAACTAGTCCATGCATTTGTTACTTCTAGGCTGGATTATTGTAACTCTTTATTATCAGGGAGTACCAAGAAGTCAGTCAAGTCGCTTCAGCTGATTCAAAATGCTGCGGCTCGTGTACTAACCAGAGTTAGGAAAAGGGACCACATTACTCCTGTTCTGGCTGCCTTACACTGGCTCCCTATAGAACACAGGATAGAATTTAAAATTCTTCTTCTCGCCTACAAAGCCCTTAATGGGCAGGCGCCATCTTACCTTAAAGAACTCATTATACCCTACTGTCCTACTAGGGCATTGCATTCCAAGAATGCAGGGCTGTTGGTTGTTCCTAGAGTCTCTAAAAGTACAATGGGAGCCAGAGCCTTTTCTTATCAAGCTCCACATTTGTGGAATCAGCTTCCAGTTTGTGTTCGGGCGGCAGACACCCTATCCGTTTTTAAGAGTGCGCTTAAGACCTTCCTTTTTGATAAAGCTTATAGTTAGGGCTGATTAGATTCAGCCCCTAGTTTTGCTGATATAGGCTCAGTTTGTCGGGGGACATCTTACTTCTTCCTTCTCTCTGTCTATACCTGTGTACTCTCATGTTCCGATTAACCCAGCTTCCCCAAATGTCTTTCTTTTTGGTGTCTATATACGCCGGGATCCGGAGACATGGATGATCCTGCGGTCCTGTGTCCTGGATCGCGAGCGCTGGATCTTGAGTCGTGGCTGTGGTCCTGGATCATCGGTCCTGGATGGATACTCCTCGTGGATTCATCTTCCTATTATACACACATGCATTTCCAAACATTTGGACTACCTATGTTGCAAATGTATTATCTTTTCAATTTACACACGGCATCTATTGCACGTCTGTCCGTCCTGGGAGAGGGATCCCTGCTCTGTTGCTCTCCCTGAGGTTTCTCCCATTTTTCCCTTTAAACTGTGGGTTTTCTCCGGAAGTTTTTCCTTGTACGATGTGAGGGTCTAAGGACAGAGGGTGTCGTATTGTCATACTGATATTCTGTACACACTGTGAAGACCACTGAGACAAATGTAACATTTGTGATATTGGGCTATATAAATAAACATTGATTGATTGATTGATTCTTCATTTGGTGTTGGAGAGCATTGCCACACAAATTCCATGTCAAAATCTCCCTTTGTTGTTCATTGGGTTGATAAACGATAACTGGGAAACAGTACGATTAATTTAAATGTCCTACTTCGTTCTCTGCTTTTTCTCAACAAATCTCATGAAACAAAAACAAAAAAATGGCCATGCCTTTTAGGGTTAGGGCTAGGTTTAGGGTTAGGGTTTTAACATTTTTAAAAGATCCCAAAAATGTGAATCTTTGAAATTGGGCAGGATAGCTGTGAGCAAACTACTCAGAGTACATTTTTGCATTTGATAGCTCTTTTCTTAAACATTAAACACCACTGCCCAGTGTTAATGAAACTTAGTGGAAAGGTGAAGCATTGGTCAGTAAAGGCTATTCAATTTGGATTTGATCCATATCACAGTCAGATACACAGATTCATTTTCACAATTGTTAATATTGTAAGTTAGGCCATTGCATTAGGGAAAGTCTGCACTCTTCTACTGCCCTTTTAGTTGTTATCATTATGCTTATTTGAGGATGTTTTTTGTCCAAACTGCATTCAAACATTGGAGCAAAAGCAACACATCTGGAATTGGGGGTGTGATACTTAGCAACAAATAACTAAAACATGTCGAGTGAAGATGTACAGGTGTATGGCAGAGGGAAACCTTATATCAGGGTTTGTCTCCACAGGCAATTCTTGACGGTGATTCAATTGTTGATTTTGGCGTTTTTATGGGATTTGTTGACATAAAGAAAATATGGAATGTCACCAGTATTATCCTTTACGGAGACCAATACCACATCAGTCACAAAAAGCAAGTTATCCCTACAAAACCCTGCCAAAAGGTATGAGTTAAGGGTAAGACAGCAAATAAAGAAAATACTATACGTGACCAAGGACGCTGAGGTAAGGTTATACATTATTCGATGTGCGATGCAGGAAAGAACATGAGGCAGGGAGAGAGGAGAGTGATAGCTCTGCAGGGAGGAAGCAGGAGACCATCTGCTGTTGGCTACCTGCTGTTCCCGAATTCCCCGCTCACCTTCCCTCTTCTTCTTTCTCCCCATTTCCCCTGCAGTCTATGAAAGTACTCAGTCAGTTAGTGTCAGAGAGCCGGCATATACATACCAGGGACCCCGCACTCACACACATAGACTCACACACATAGAGTCAGACGCACATACAGTACAGAGCAAGTACTAAGTGAATTTCTGACTCCAAATGTGATATTTGTACTCTCCGTGTGCTGCATGCTCTTTGGTGAAGTTCCCCCATACCCCTTGTGCTTTTTTTTCTCTCTGTCACGATACAAACATGCATACATGTCACACCACACACACAAACACACACGCACACACACAGATCGGCAACAAACACACAAAACATACACACACACACACACACACACACACACACACACACACACACACACACACACACACACACACACACACACACACACACACACACACACACACACACACACACACACACACACACACACACACTGTGAGAGGGTCTCTCTAATGGATTCTGAAGATTCCAATTTCCCCTCTGCCACCAAAGACAGAAAACCCTCTGAGCTCAATTACCCCCATCTCACACACACCAGACGAGACCCTGTGCACACACACCGACATGCACACACAATTGGACACATCTTCACTTGTAATCATAGACGCACACTCACATCCATGCACACCTTAAGCCACTGTGACATGCCGAGAATCACACAATCAGAGTCACGCAGGCAAACTGAGAGGAGTATTACTCTAAGGTAGATTTTATGTGATAGGAGATAACGTGATGAAGGAGGGGAGACAAATGGAGGGGTTGCTGGGAGGTGAGGTGTAAGGGGATAGGTCAGGATACACAAAAATAAAAGATGGTGGGATAGAAAATGGCAAGATGGGAGGATATGTTGAAGTAAAGATACGGATAGAAATATGGGAGCCAGCCGAGGCAAAGAAAGATGTGAAGGAGATATAAGAGCCGACTTGAGAGGAGGTGCAGGCCTATGGCTTTTACAGAACCCACTCTTCCAGAAACCTTATTAAATTCTACAATTAGCTGAACGTCTCAAGCTATAAATAGGCTCACTTTTCCCATTCTGTGATGTCAGTCAGCGGGCCCGGCTTCGACTGTGGGGGAAACAAAACAATTTAAATTATAGCAAGGCTCCTTCTTTGTCTGGCCACCCTTTTAACGGGATAATTACTAGTCTATTCATTCGCACTCGGCCAGGGCGATATATCACCTCACTGCGCAGCGGCCCCGCTTTCTGTGATAAACGTCCTTTACTGGGGATGTGGGGAAGTAGGGGGAGGCTGAGGGGTTACGTGTGCCCGTTGATATCAGCTCACTGTCTGCTGCTGGCTTTCACCAAAAGCCTTGTCGGCTAGATTGAATAGCCTCCTGCCAGGATCTGGAGAGCACCAGGAGTGCTGCACCTTGGTTTCCAGAGTGAGACCGACACCCTCCCATGGGGCTCGGCTATGAGGAAATGAGCGAGAGAGGGAATGAAAAGGAAAGAGAGGGAGCGAAAAAAAGGCATCTATTATTCAGCACGGCCCCGACCCCTGCATACGCGCGCCATTAAAAATAGGAAATCCATAGCGGAGACAAATGGCTTCTAAATGAAGCGCTACAGGAGGAGAGCTGAGATAGGGACCCCTGTCACATGCGCTTTAATTGTCTCCCGGGGCGATAAGGAGATTTATCAAATTCATCGTGCCAGTAAGGGCTGTTAGGCCTACGACGACGAGCGGTTGGAGAAACAGCGCAGCACGTGTTTGTTCGTTCAAAGATACGCGCCATGACACAGGACGGCCAAGCAATTAGAGCGGTCATAAATTGTGCCAAGCTGAAACAAATCCAGAGCCAACTGACTGTTATGGTTTCATAAAACCCGATGCATGGGCTGGTGTCTTGTACGTAAAAACACTAAAGAGATGCTAAATTGGAAACAACAAGCAGTGATTGAAAACCATTTGCTCAGCAGGTATGTGGTAACGGCTGATGTCGTTATGAAAAGAATCACTACCTTCATAACAATAAAACGGCGGTATCGTCTTCAGCAGCAACAGAGACATTGCCTTGTTATCAGCCACGTAGTCTTTACCTAAAAACACTCTGATGTTAGGAGACCTATCTGACCTTTCTCAGATCACAAGTGCTCCTCCCACAGAGACCAGGATGTTGGAGGAGTTCTTGAGAGAGATTCTTTTTATTTGCTTCCGCTGTAAGGATGGACAAATGGGGTTCTGGGCAAAAGGGAAGCACTGGGGAAAAATATTGAATACATGGTTAAAATCTACGCACTAAAAAGATAAAGAGTGACCCTGAATTACGGAGTGGTGTTTCAGGGTTATTATATCATAGTTTACTTATATTTAGAAATTCCCTGAGTAACTGTACTGTTGATGTCTACTTACGAATTGGAAGGCTGGGGATTATATTATACATTGTTTGCATTG